>NC_056747.1:164097870-164209491 GCF_019279795.1 Protopterus annectens | reverse complement strand
TTTGCGATTCACCTGATTATCTGCCCTCGGATGTATGGCATGGAGTACCGCTCGCCGCTTGCTCCATCCTTACACCGGCGCCGCTTTTGCGATTCACTATTATCTGCCTCATTTGCATGGAATTGACTACTAATACATGGTTACGGGCGAACACCGCCACCACTCCTTGACAACCATTGCGCTGGGGTTGAAGCTTTACATACATACTATGGTGTGTGGTGGCTGTGCAGCTGATGTGTGTTATACTGCTCTTTTAGGACATTGTCATATTATTTCATTGCTTTGCAACTTCTGTGCACATATCCCGGGGTCTGCTGTTCTTTCTACGACGCCATTTATGTCATTTTTTACATTTTGTGCATATTTTCTTTGGACATTCTCGGTGCCCTTCCACATTGGCATATTGCACCTATATGATACCTGACTTTGACAGCCTTCCGTTACTCCTCGGTCATGTTTGGGTAAATGTAAACCGTTTTTTTTGGTTTACATTGCCGTGCCCTTACGCTACGCCTGCGCCACTTCGTGGATCGCTATTTGCCCTCATTTGCATGGTGCAATACCGCACACAGTGTGTTTTGCATACCTAAGCCGGGGGCGGAGACGGTCCGGCGCACGCCGGTAGTGCACGTGGAATTCATTCATACCTGAATCGCTCAGCAGCCATATTTGGCGTTATAACGCCGACGCTATGCTGGCGCCTGGTGCAAGGTTCATGAATCCGGGGGGTAGCGTTTGTAAAGCTCATAACTCAGAATCTATAAACAACAATAGTTTAATATGTCCGGACAATATGATATTCGTGTTCCATTCATCGGACCATGTTCAACACGAGCCATATTAACATTAACAAATAGAAACGGCCAAGAATAATGTGCAATTCATATCAAGTGTCAAAAAAATAAAAAATGAGAAACTTATGGCTCAATATAGCAGTTAGATATCAAATCATTTGCCCTCCAGTTATTATTAGAAGAGTGAAGGTGACAAAAAAACAAAAAAGGTTCTTCTAAAAATCATTATTGTCACATATTATAATAGATTTCATGGAACACTCTAGTGGCAACGATAACATAAGAGTGGAAGCATTGCCTTTAAAAATCTTTAAATAATGAGGTATGTATGTAACTGTGAACTATTAAATAGAATATTGCCAATATTTGTATATAAAATGTTTATAAACAAAATAAATATGAAACAAGATGTAAATATGCAAAATATGTATGTATCTTATCTATCTATATATATAAATATATATATATATATATATATATATATATATCTTATCTATATCTATCTATATCTATATATATATATATATATATATATATATATAATATATATATATATATATATATATATATATATATATATATATATATATAATATATATAATATATATATATATATATATATATAATATATATATAATATATATATGTATCTCTCTCTCTCTCTCTCTATATATATATATATATATATAGTCTGGTCGAGATACAGACTTGCTGCATCCAGGACTGTTGGTAACCTTCTGAGCACCCCCAAGCTTTTGTGTGCTGAAGGGAAGCCTTCTAGCTTATCAGTGGGAGTGGTAAGCATTAGGTAGCTTCTCTACCATGGGAAGAGTGGGCTTTGGCCCAGAAATTGTAGTTGATTGACTGTTTGGGCAGTTTGTCCATCTCTTTCTACTTTCTGCTTTAAAAGCCCGTGTTTGCGTTTGGTCCCTGCCTTTCCTGTAACTTGAGTCGTCCAGGTACAGATTTGCTGTATCCAGGATTGTTGGTAAGCTTCTGAGTCCTTCAAGCCCTTCTGTGTTGGAGGGAAGCCTTATAGCTTATCAGTGGGAGTGGTAAGCATTAGGTAGCCTGTCTACCACAAGAGGAGTGGTTCTTGGCCCAGAAACTGCTGCTATTGGCCGTTTGGGCAGTTTTGTTCCATCTCTTTCAACTTTCTTGTTTAAAAGACCACATTTGCGCTCGTTTCCCATCTTTCTTGTAACTAACCTACTGGGAAGCACTTGAAAGCCTTAAACTGATACAAGCCTTCCAGCTTAGAAGAGAGACTTTATAGTGATTAAGTATCAGTTTTCTGTACGTACTTGCTGTACTTAACTGTTTTCTGCCTAAACGCCAATTTTTCCACCTTTTATTGTGATTCAAAAGCTTGTTTTTTTTCACATATTGTACTTATTTGACTGCCTGCACTTTTAAAAAGTCAGTTTTTGTTTAAATAATTAGTATGTAGCCTACAACAGCTAAACAAAAGTGCAATAGCCTTTTCTGATCGTTTGTAGTCGTTAAAGCTGTTTTAAGTGCATTATTTACTGTTTTGTCTTATCTTTTCAAAAAAACAAAAAAAATTCCTTGTTTCCCACCTTTCTAAGATAGTATAGTCCATTTTTCAGGCTAGTGCTGAATTCGGGGCTGTGTTACAAGTTTCTGAGTTTGCCCATACCTTACTTTGATAGAAGGAAGTTTCTCTGTTCACCACTGAGACAGGGGAGCTTTGAGCAGCCTATCTGTCCCTGGAGGAGTGGTTCCAGCCCAGAAGTTAGTAGTTTATTGGCCATTTTGGGCTAATTTCTCTGTCATTTCCCTGCTATAAAAACCGCGTTTGCATGGTTTTGTGTGCTGGGCAGTGCCGGTTAGCTAGTGCTAGTGTTAAATTATTCCCGGCTCCACTAAGTCTCCTCTGAAGTTTTTCCCTTGAATCTAGTCTAACTCTCAACCTAAGCACTCAGAAATCATCTTAACAGCCCAGCACTTGCTCAGATATAATAGCAAGCACTAATATACCCTGAAACTTGATTGCCCAGCAGGGCAAGGCTCTTTATTCACCCCTCACCAACCAAGCAACTAAGCAGCTCACCCTACTATTCAGGCATGACCAAAGGGTAATTTCAGGTGTACTTTCCAGTCTAGCTGGTGAATCTGGGTATCAAGAGGCAATGTTACAACTGCCTCATGTCCACAGACAACCCTCTCCTCCTTCCACCAAACACGAATACATGCAAGAGATGCAATTATACAGCCAAACTGGAGGCCAAGCTCTCTCAACCCATGACGGGACCAGGCAGTCAAGAGGAGAAGGGAATTACTTGCATCACACCACCACTCTCACATAGACCTATGAAACCAGCACCAGCAAAAAACACATAAATACATGAAAGCATACTCGGAGGCTCTAACTAAAAATCTACAACAGCAACAGAGACCTCCAAAGCAGACATCCAAGTAAACTCCACCCCCCAACACAAACCATGAAACACATACTTCACAAAACCAGTGTGCCACACAATCACGGCCCTTAAGGCAAAATAACATACCCAACACACTAGTAATAGGTGGCTCTATATTCAGGCACACTAACATCCCACTCACTAGGCTGAACAAGAAGGTTACTGTTAGCTGCCTGTCAGGTGCTAGGATCCGCCACATAACACAATCACTCTGGATATCCACATTCCGCCACCACCCCCGGTCAAAGAAACCACTGTGAAAAACTTTTCAAAAGCAAACTTCACGTTATTTAAGATCAAGGTGGGAAGTTTCAAAGCCCCCATGCTAAAGGATAACTCTGTCCAAGCTGCAAAATCCTTTACTAATGCACTCTACGGGCACTTACAAGAATGCATGGATCGTGCTATCCCAAACAAAGCCAAGACTCACTCTTCCAAGAAAAGGAAACCAGTCTGGTGGACCCTTGCCATAAATGAGCTATACAATAGGAGGAGGAAAACTAGTACAGAAAAGAGTAAAATCACAAGAAGGGAAGACATCTCTGATCAGTATCCGCAAGAAACTATGTTCCCTCATAAAATCATCCAAGGCTAGCTTCGAAAGAAAAATTGCCATGGACACCAAAGATAACCACAAGGCATTCTTTAGCTATGTCAAGAATCTAAGTGGCAATTCTCAGATCTGCTCAGAGTTAGTGCAGCATGGCACAAAATAAATTGAACCGACCAATATTACCTAAATCCTGGCAGATGGGCTCAGTGCAAACTTCACCCCTTTCTCACTCCCAAAAGGGCCCATAGCTATACCAGAAGAATGTAGTGCCCCTGAAATCACAAACACTCAGGTTAAAACAGCCCCCTCCAAAGCCAAAAACACATCATCAGTGGGACCAGACGGTGTTGCAGGCTGCGTCCTACACAAGCTCAAACATGAACTAACCCCTCTCCTAAACGCACTGTTTAAACTCGGCCTCTCCACAGGCTACGTGCCCACAGAGTGGCGTACAGCAATGGTTATTCCACTCCACAAAGGTGGAACCACAATGGACCACGGGGACTATCGCCCTATAAGCCTGACTAGCTTGGTCTGCAAAGCTATGGAGTGAATCATCATGGCTCTCATTATTAGTGACATAGGAAACCTCCAAACACTGGACCCTATCCAGTTCGGCTTTAAGGGCAGAGCATGCCTCCTAAACCTGGTGGACTTCTTTGAGACAGTTACCAATGCTATAGATGAGGGAAAGGTGGTCCACACAGCCTACCTAGACCTCGCAAAGGCCTTCAACACCATTCCCCACTCTGGTATTATAGACAAGCTCACCAGCCTGAACATAAACCCCTACGTCACGAGATGGGTCGCCAACTGGCTCACGGACAGTGCCCACATGGTAAGAGTTGCAGGAGCTAGGTCTGACTCTAAACCGCTTACAAGTGGTGTTCCCTGAGGCTTAGTCCTAGGACCCCTCCTGTTCGGTGTATACTTCTCAGAGGTACAGGAGGACTGTGGCTGACCAAGTTTGCAGATGACTGCAAACTAGGGGCTATAATTGACTCTCTGGCTGACACAAACATCCTCCAAAAGGGTCTCACTGAGACGGATACCTGGTGTCAAAACCATGGCCTCAAGCTAAATGCCAAAAAGTGCATAGTCATCCCCTTTGGAAAAAAGAAAGTACCCACAAGCTACCATATAGGTGGTAGCCCCCTAAATATGGAAGATGTAGTAAGGGATCTGGGGACTCAAGTAGATAGTAACCTCTCCTTTGATAATCACATTGCCAAAGTGGTTAGAAAATCCTAAGTGATCCACCTAATCACAAAAGGGTTTGCATCCAGATCGAAAGAGGTCATTGGGCCCCTCTACGCCTCACTCATCAGACCCATCATATAGAGTACAATGCCCCATTTGGGATGTACCTTACAAGACACCTGCAACAACTGGAAAGACCACAGAAATACCTCACCAGGAGAATCGCTGGCCTCAAGCAGATGACCTATGTAGCTCGACTGAATAAACTCCAGCTGTACTCTGTTGCATACCGCCTACTCAGAGGTGATCTCTGCCTGACGTACAAGGCCATGTCCAACCTAGAATTGATGGACATGCTCCACCTAAAGAAAACCATATCCCATCGAGCCACATGCTCCCAGGATCTAAACCTCACCACAACAATAATTTAGGACGTGCTGTAGGGATAGATTCCTGTCCCAGAGACTTCCCATGCTCTGGGACAAGATTCCAGTCTACATTAGGCAGAGCTCCTCGCTAACCCTGTTCAAGAGAAACCTTGAGTGGATGGGAAACCAAGTTTACCCCAGGGATCACTTCAATGGCCCTGCTGGACAGAGGCACAGGGAACTAATCTAAGGAGGCTGTGAAAGCCATCACATTCTGGCTAGGCTTATAAATGCCTTTGGGCAGATAGCCTAGTACCTACCTATGATACCTCAGTATAAAGAAAAAAATGATCAATTTCAACAATTGGCTTAAGGTTCTGGTGTCATTCAGAGGGGATCCAGTGTCTGTCAGCCTGGGACGACTTGCTCGACAAGCCACATTGCTTCGCAAGAGACTGCTTGCACCTGTCACCCCTAGGCTTTCGAATACTGACCAAAGCTCTTGCTGCCCCCATAGTGCTTTTTTAGGCAAGGCTCAAAAGTCAAACCCACCTCCGTAAACAGCACAATTAACAAAAAACGGAGAGTTATGCTA
The DNA here is from genome assembly GCF_019279795.1 of Protopterus annectens. Classification (NCBI taxonomy): domain Eukaryota; kingdom Metazoa; phylum Chordata; order Ceratodontiformes; family Protopteridae; genus Protopterus; species Protopterus annectens. Next base: position 164,203,537 of record NC_056747.1, on the reverse strand, counting down.
CTCAATGCTAGGAGTTTAAATATCAAAATGCACGCGCTCTAAGCACTCCTCAGTATGGAGAACATCAACATCCGTGCAATAACTAAAACCTGGTTCAAGGCTCCAGAGAGCACCCCAGCAGTACCAGGCTACAACTCATACCACACGTTTCGGCCACAGAACACGGACACATAAGGAGGGGGTGTATCCATATTTATCAAGGATACCTTCACCTCCAGGTTAGTGGTGCAGCATGATACCTCTGAGATCATCCATGTGCAACTAACATCGGGCAAATCTGCAGTGCAAATTGTGGCCTGCTACAGATCACCCTCCATGACCCAGGACCACCACTCCACCGTTCTGGAGACACTGGAAAACATGAAGGCTCTATCGAACATCCTGATATTGGGCCATTTCAATTACCCTACCATTAACTGGGAAAACTACTCGAGTACAAACTCCCAGGCCCAGCGCTTCTTGGAATTCATCAACTCAAATGCCCTGGATCAGCTGGTAAACTCCCCTACCAGAGGTGAAAACATTGGACCTGGTCATCACAAACATGGGCGACAGGTGTTCCACACCGGTGGTCAACCCATCACTGGTTAGATCAGACCATAAACTAATCACTCTAGATGTCCACACCCCACCACCACCCCCAACTAAAGAAACCACAGTAAAAAAACTTTTTTAAAGCAAACTTCACCTTACTTAAGACAGAGGCGGTACGTTTCACAGCCCCCACGCTAAAGGATAATGCTGCCCAAGATGCAGAAACCTTTACAAATGCACTTTATGAGCACCTACAAGGATGCATGGATCGCGCCATCCCTAGCCAAACCAAGACTCACTCCTCTAAGAGAAGGAAACCAGTTTGGTGGACCCCTGCTATAAACAGGCTATACAATAGGAGGAGGAAACTAGTTCAGAAAAAAAGCAAATCCCAAGAAGGAAAGACCTCCCTGATCAGTATCTGTAAGAAACTAAGGTCTCTCATAAAATCGTCCAAGGCTAACTTCGAAAAGAAAAATAGCCATGGATTCTAAAGATAACCACAAAGCCTTCTTTAGCTGTGTTAATAATCTAAGTGGCAACTCGCAGATATGCACTGAAGTAGTGCAAAATAACACAATATACTGAACCTACTGATATTGCCAACATTCTGGCAGATAGATTCAGTGCAAACTTCACCCCCCTCTCACCTCCAAAACGGCCCACAACAATACCGGAAAAGTGTAGTGTCCCCGAAATCAGACTCGCAGGTGAAAATAGCCCTTTCAAAAGCCAAAAACACAGCGTCAGTGGGGCCAGATGGTGTGCCAGGCTGCGTCTTGCACAAACTACAGAATGAACTAACCTCCCACCTAAAGACGCTGTTCAACCTCAACCTCTCCACAGGCTACGTGCCCATAGAATTGCGCACAGCAATGGTTATTCCACTCCACAAAGGAGGGGCCACAACTGACACCGGTAACTATCGCCCCATAAGCCTGACTAGCCTGGTCTGCAAGGCTATGGAGCACATCATCATGGAACTCATTAGCAAAGACATTGGGAACCTCCAAACACTTGAGCTGACTCAGTTCGGCTTTAAGGGCAGGTCATGCCTACTAAACCTGGTTGACTTCTTCGAGACAGTCACAAAGGCCATAGACGAGGGAAAGGTTGTTCACACAGCCTATCTTGACCTCGCCAAGGCTTTCAACACCATTCCCCAATCGGGTATTACAGAAAAACTCAGCAGCCTGAACATAAACCCCTACGTCACAAGATGGGTTGCCAACAGGCTTACAGACCAAACTCACACGGTAAGAATAGAGGGCTCCAGGTCCAACTCTAAACCATTCACAAGTGGTGTCCCACAAGGCTCGGTCCTGGAACACCTACTGTTCAGCATATACTTCTCAGAAGTACAGGCAAACACAGGAGGTCTATGGCTAACCAAGTTCACCGATGACTGCAAACTGGGAGCCATAATTGACTATCCTGCTGACACGGACATCCTCCAAATTGCCTTACTGAGACTAACACCTGGTGTCAAAGTCATGGCCTCGAGCTAAATGCCAAAAAATGCATAGTCATCCCGTATGGGAAAAACAAATCACTCACGAATTATCACATAGGTGGCAGCCCCCTTAATACAGAATATGTAATAAGAGATCTGGGGACCCAGATAGATAGTAATCTCTCCTTTGTCAATCATATTGCCAAAATAGTTAGGAAATCCTTGTATGTGGCCCATCTAATTACTAAAGTGTTCGCATCTAGAAGTAGAGGTTATAGTGCCCCTCTACTTGTCACTCATCAGACCCATCATAGAGTACAATGCCCCATTTGGGATGTACCTCACAAGACACTTCCAACAGCTGGAGACCACAAAAGTACCTCACCAAGAGGATTACTGGCCTCAAACATATGTCCTTTGCAGCCCGACTGAAAAAACTCCGGCTGTACTCAGTGGCATATTGCTTACTCAGAGGTGATCTCTGCTTGACTTACGAAGCCACGTCCAACTCCGAATTGATGGACATGCTCCACCTAAACAAATCCAAGTCACTGCGAGCCACGCGCTCTAGTGAGCTAAACCAGCCACAACAATAAATAGAGCATGCTGGAGGGATAGATTCCTGTCACAGAGACTCCCCATGCTTTGGAACATAATTCCAAGCTACATTAGGCAGAGCCCCTCACTAACACTCTCTTCAAGAGAAACCTTGACGAGTGGATGGGTAACAGAAAATACACCCCTAGGATCACTTCATTGGCTCTGCTTGACAGAGGATCAGTTAATTAATCAATGGGGTGGTGAAAGCCAACACACACTGGCTAGGCTTATAAATGCCCTCGGGCAGATAGCCTAGTACCTATCTTTGAACCTATAAGTAGCAGGGGGTGTGGGGAGCAGGGGGGCTTGCCCCCCTTCTTATACTTGTAGAGCAGTAATATAGTTTGTGTTTTATTTCTTTCTGCATGTACTTGTGCTGGAATATAGTAATTGTTGGTATCCTGTGTGTTTTCAGGATTTTGAGTTTTCAGGATTTTGAGTTTTCAGGATTTTGAGTTTTCAGGATTTTGAGTTTTCAGGATTCTATAGCAGTCATATATATATATAGATATATAGATATGTCTAGGAATAGTGATCGCCTACACATTTCAGTGAAACTGAAATGGGCAGGTACACTCTCGAAATTAAGCTAAAAAAAAGAAAAAAAAAACATGAGAAAATAGCTTTTGCTGAGATCGCAGCACAGTAGCCACAAGGGAATATTCCCTTTTCCCCACTGCAGTGTGATCTCTGAGGGAGAATATAAAAGTAGGGGGTGTGTGGGTGGCACAAAGTGTGTTTGACCATTTCAGTTCCACTGAAACCTGTCATCGGTAATATATATATATATATATATATATATATATATATATTATAATTTTTTTTTTTTTTTTTTAATACTATACACTAATTGAAACAAGTCAATGGTATACTAATAGAATTCAGAGAGCACTTTAATAAAATTAATCAGGAATCTATATTATTGGATCATAAAGAAGTAATTAGATAATTTATTAAAAAGCATACCAAAAATAAGTTATCAGATATTCAAATTGAAACACTTGACAAACCAGTTGCAATGTTTGAAATTCACTCTCAAATTAGTGCTTTAAAATGAATTAAGGCCCCAGGTAATGACAGAATCATTCCCAAAATGTATAAATTAATGCCTAAAGAAGCTTTAACCTTATTACATAAAGTTTTTTCCTTATGTAAAGAGTGGCTAATGTCCCTCCTTCATAGAAGTATAGTCTTAATTTCTCACGTATTAAAAGCTGATAAACACCCTACTAAATATTCTTATAGGCCAATTTCTCTTTTAAATGTTGATTATAAAATGTTCATGCCTATTCATCGTGATAGACTGAAGAACTTTGGCCCATTTTTGATCAATGAAGCTCAAACAGAATTTATTTTATATAGGAATATATATGATTATATTAAGAGTACTAACCATAATTGATTTTGATAATAATTCAAAAGATAATTTGACTGTAATCAGCTTGGATATAAATTGCACTTTTGATTCTGTTAATTGGGATTATCTTTGTTTTGGAAGAAGTGAATTTCTCTTGTAATTTCATACAGCTTATTAATCAACTTTATAAAGCATGTCAGGCCTATGTTAAGATAGGTATATACACCTCTCAATCCATTCACATTTTTAAAGGTTGTCCTCTATCCTCTTTGCTTTTCATTCTTGTTATTGAGCCATTAGCTAACTTTATATGGCTACATTCAGAAATTGATGGTATTAAATTAAGTACTGATGTAACTTCTAAAATCCAACTATTTCCAGATGAAATCCTTCTTACTGTTAAAGGAAATAATGGTTCCCTTTCTGCTGAGACTATGGAAAGTTTTCAAAGGAAATCTGGTCCAATCTTTATGGAAGATGAAACAAAAGTATTTCGCATCAACTCCAATATTAATAATTTGAATATAGGATTTACCAAATATGTTGTTCAAGAGGGTAGACTAACATATTTACGAATAATATTAGTTAATAATATTAACGTTATAATAGACTTGAACTATAATAACAGTCTAACCATCATAAAGAATCTCATAAACAAATGGAATAAACCCTTTTTCACAATGGAAGAGAGGCTTTCTCATCCAGGCTCTGCTAAAACAGGGTCATAGAGGAGCTTTGTTTGACATGAATTGGTAGCCTATTCCAGAGGAGTGACAACCTCTGAGAGAGACATGTCTGTCTCTCCAGCAGGTCCTATTTATGTGGCAGGCCAGGTTAAGGTCCCTGGAGCAGGTGACCCTTGTCCCATTTGACTTGCGGATGTGCAGCATCTCCATTAGGTTTGGATCCAAGATTGCTTTGTAGGACAGGCACAAGTCTCCTCTAAGTAGTCTGTATGCTACTGAATATAATGACAGTGACTTTAGTATTTTAATGTATGAAAATCCACAGATATTCCAAACCTCGAAAAACAAGTAGTAGTACACCAGGATCCACCAAAAGTGTTTATTGAGCGCTTTCGTTTTTTGTAAATAAAAAAACTTCATCAGAATAACAAACACATCCAGTGACCGTATATATATATATATATATATATATATATATATATGTGTGTGTGTGTGTGTGTGTGTGTGTGTATTGACCTACCTTAAAAAAACCCGCCTAAAATTCTTTGTTAATTGACAATTACCTAAAAGGTATACACCACTAGAAACATAACAGTGCAAACGCATGGCAGTAAATATGCATCCCCTTCCAGGCAAAAACAAATCAACATTCAGAACTTTTTAAACACATATAAAAACAACTTTTTGTGCAAAATATACAAACCTTAAAAAACATACGTCTAAAACAAAACAAACAAAAAAAAATATATATATATATGGTTCTAGGTTATAACACCGACAGCACACAACATCGACAACAACATCACCGACACCACATCGACAGCTCACAAACACGACACCACACACACTCAGCACATAATCACAACAACCAATAAACAAAACAAATTCCCTGACCAAAAACCACACACACAACACAAGCACACCTAAATCCTAACAAACAAACACTAAACCTTACATACACAACTATCCACTACCCTAACCGAAACCCTAACCCTAAGGTCTGTCACTATCGCACACTAACCTAACCCGCTCCCTGACCCTAACTCGCTTAACCCGCCCCTAACCCAAAACATTCACTACCGTACCCTTACCTAAATCGCGCCCTAACCCTAATTCACTTAACCCACCCCTACCCCTACAGACCGCCAACATCGCACACTTATCTTACTCGCACCCTAACGTCCGTCACTACCGCATACTTACACATCCTTTCCCCATCTCGGTGTTCTACGCGTCGGTGTTTCATCAGTCGATCTTCTCGCGTCGGTGATTTCGCTGTCGGTCTTCCCATCTGTCGACGTTATAACCTAGACCCATATATATATATATATATATATATATATATATGTATATCCCTCTGCCCTAAGCTTAAGAATAGGCCTTATGGAGATATTACTATTAAGTCCTGGTTGTTCAGTGGCATTGGTTCTGAACTGTCATCTCAATTCTTGCAGTTCTAAAATGTCATTTAAAGGACCTTCCCTGTCACCCATTACTACATGCTCAAAAATGGTAAATAAAAAACTATGCCCTTCATTGTTAAGGACATGTACAGCCAAAGCATTTTGGGATCTTGTTTTTTGATATCACAGAAATGTTGATATACCCTAGTCCTAAGGGCATTAATAGTCTTCTCAATGTTAAAACTTGGACACGAATCGCATAGGGCTAGGTAAACTACTGACTCTTTTAATGTATGACGTGCTACAGACCCTGAATTTTCTTGGTCAGAACTCTGAGGTCTCTCAAGTTGCTGCAGGTGCCTGGTAAGGTACATACCAAAGGAGGCATTGTACTCGATTTACTGGCCTGATGGGGGTCTATTACAGCGGTGTTATGACCCCACTTGCTCTTGAGGCAATTTCTTTGCTAATGAGGTGTGTGATGTAGAATGCCTTCCTTACCACAGTAGACACATGGTGGTCAAAGTTTAGACTACAGTCATCTTGAGTTCCCAGGTTTGTCAACCGAGTTATTACTTGGGGTATTATTTATAGGATAGTCTCCAGGGATATCATTTTTGTCCTAGGTGATGATAATGCATTTTTTAGCACTGAGTTTGAGTCCACGGCTTTGGCACTTATCATTGGTTTGTGTAAGTCCCTCTTGTAGTATTTTGACATTGTTTGGGGATTCAGTGATTGCACCTAATTTGCAGTCATCAGCAAATTTAGTCAGCCACAGTCCTCTGTTTTGGCCTGAACTTCTGCGAAGTATATTCCAAACAATAGGGGGCCCAGCAATGACCCTTGTAGAACCCCACTGGAGACAGGTCTGCTGGTTGAGGTAAAGTCCCCAACTTTGACTGAGTGTGATCTGTCTGGGAGTCTGTTAGCAACCGACCTGATGACATGAGTTGATATTCAAATGGGAGAGTTTTTTAATGACGCCTGAGTCTGGGGTTGTGTCGAAGGCCTTGGCTAACACAAGGTAGGCTGTATGCACAGATGTGCTTTTGTCTATGGTTGTGGTGACATTTTCAAAGAAATCCACCAGGTTTAACAGGCATGACCTGCCTTTGACAAAACCAAACTGTATCGGATCAAGGGTTTAGAGATCACCTATATCCTTATTTGTAAGTCCCATAATGATTTGTTCCATGGCCTTACAGATGAGACTGGTTAAGCTTATGGATCTGTAGTTCCCAGGGTTTGTTGCTGTAACCCGTTTATGAAAGGGGTGACAGTTGCTCATGTTCTTCATCTCACATTGCTGCAGTCCTTACATATGGGTAGTCCGCTGTCCTCGGTCGGCCCGAATACCAAAGTATTAGGCTGACGTCGGTCATGGCGCTCAGATCTGACATCAGAGCGTCAGGTTATAAAAGCGCATGACCGACGTCATATCCTCAGTCTTTTTTGCCGCATGGTCCGATGCAGAAGCAGCGTTTGCAAGTGCCGTTCGGTGTTCTGAAATTTTCGTATTCTGAGTTTCAGACCGAAACCAAGTTGGGCTAAGTACCCCGTTGGGGAATATTTTTGTTTTTTCTTGCCTCAGTTAATTCCGGATGTCAGAAAAAGTGAATAATTGTATTTCTTGTGGGAAACAGATACCGCATAGGGATTACCACTCTCTTTGTATTCCTTGCTTGGGTCCTGAGCACGACGTAGTCGGGTGTCGCTTTTGTGCTAGGTTTAATAAGCGCACCATTAAACGTAGGTTAGATTGCGCTAGGCTTGTCTTCGGTAAGCGGTGTAATTATAACATGCCGTTGGATCCTCCGACGCCCGCTACCGCAAAGAAGCGCAAAGACAAATCTTTAAAGTCCAGGCAGGATGAGTCGTCCGTTCCGGACGCCGGTTCTTTAGAAACTACGGTGGAATCTGTGGATCCAGCCGAGGTTTCAGTTGAGTCTCAGGGGGAGGCTTTGATTTTACAAGATGTGGCCTCTCAGGAGTCAGGTCAGGCTGAGGGGGCCTCTCAGGTTGCTGTTCTCCCTTCCTTGCCTAAGGTGGTTAGGCCTTCTCCTTCTGTCTCTAAGGCTCCTTCCAAAGGCAGGCCTGGTTTGCCTTCCACGGGTGTCAGTCCTAGTTCTGCAGGTTCTGTGCCTAAAAAACACATGCTTAAAATGGCAGAGGATTTAATTTCTTTAATCAGAGGTTCTATGCCCCCTCCTGATAAGAGGCCTAGAGTGGAGCTAGAGGTGGAAAGTTTGGAGCAGGCTTCAGATTACTCAGAGTCTTCAGCTGAAGACATTCAGGATTTTCCTCCTTATTCTGATTCAGACGCAGAGGATTCCACTCCTTCTGCTTCTCCTCCAGAGGATTTTTCTTTTTCAGAAACCCTGCATTCTATGAGGGAACATTTTAAATGGGAAGGTCAGGATTTCTCAGATTCATGAAAGAGGCTTAGGGAATTTTTGTTTTTACCACAACATAGGCCCTCGGCTATACCTCCTGTTTTGGATGTTGTTCAAGACGTTTTCTCCGAGGCTTCCCTTAATCCAGACTCTCTGCCTCCTGCGCCAGTTAAGCCAGACAGGTATTATAGAGTACCTGAGGCTCATAAATATCTGTATAAGAGTCCAAGGGCTGACCCAGAAACTATTGGCCATGGACCTAAGGGTGTCAGGGCTTCTGTTGTAAAGAATCCAGTTCCTATTGATAAAGATGCTAGAGCTTTGGATAGATGGGGTAAAAAAGTGTATACCTCTTCCACTTTAGCAATGAGGGCTTTGAATTGCCAGTTTCATATGTTGAAGTATCAGAATTTTCTACTTACTCAACTAAAATCTAAAGTGGATGCTTTGGCAGAGGGCATAGAGTGTAAAGAATTACAGGATTTGGTGCATGCCTCTGAACAGCTGGGTAAGCATTCTTTGCAGTGTGGTTTCGATGCTTTACAGGCTTCTTCCAGGGTGGCTGCCACTGGTTCTGTTCTTCGCAGGCACGCCTGGCTTAAGGATCAAAATTTGTCAGAGCATGTTAAAACTAGAATTTTGGATGCTCCTTTGCAGTCTGAAGTTTTGTTTGGTTCTCCTGTGGAATCTGTCTTGAAGAAAATGGAAGACAAGGCTAAGTCTATGCAGACTGTTAAAGATTTTTTGCAGGTGCAGCCTCCTAAGTTTAGCAGGAATTGGCCTACTAGGGGATGGGCTTATCCTTCTTCTGATTTACAGTCTAGGGGTAGATCTAGACGTGGTAGGGGCAGAGCTCGGAGTTCTTTCAGGCCTAGAACATGGAGTTCACCTGCACAATCTACGGGTGAGGGCAGGGGCCAGTCCTTTCGTAAACAGGCCCAATGACCTGCATCTTCAGCTGCCAGATTCTTCCTGTCTGGCAGCTCCTTTGGGAGGAAAGTTGGCACTCTTCAAGCAAAACTGGCTTTTAATCACCCAGGACAAATGGGTGTTGGACATTATAGACCGAGGCTACAAGTTTTATTTCCATACATTGCCTCCTTTCAAAGGCATGCTAGACGTTCCTCCTCAGCAAAGGGTAGAGGCTCACAAGAAGATTTCTTTACTTCTTCAAATGGGGGCTATACAGCAGGTCCCTCTGTCAGAAGTGGGCCTAGGATTTTATTCTCGCCTGTTTCTAGTACCAAAGAAAGGAAACACTTGGAGGCCAATTTTGGATTTATCTATCCTCAACACATACCTGGACATTCCAAAATTCAAAATGTTGACGTTGCAACAACTTCTACCTCTGTTGGGCAAAGATCACTGGATGGTAACTCTGGATCTCAAAGAGGCTTATCTTCATGTTCCTATCAGGCCCCAGTTGCAGGAGATACCTGCGTTTTCGGGCTGGGACTTTACATTATCAGTTCTCTGCATTGCCCTTTGGCTTATCTACTGCGCCCAGGGTGTTCACAAAGGTTCTGGCTCCAGTGATAGCCTTCTTACGGTTAAGAGGAATACAAATTTATCCTTATTTGGACGATTGCCTGATTCTTGCTCAAGACAAGTACGAACTTCTTCATCATCTACAGTATGTGATGGCAGTGTTAAGGTGCCTAGGGTATTCTGTGAACGAAACAAAGTCCAGTCTAGTACCCTCTCAGGAAATGTGCTTTCTGGGTGTGAGACTGAATACAGCTTCCCAGATGGCCTTTTGACCCCGGACAAGCAAAAGAACCTTACACTTTACTTCCATCAATTGTCTCTACGGTCCAGGCTGACTGCAAGGACAGCCCTTCAAGCCTTGGGGTTCATGGCACCTTGTATTCTGGTGCTTCCCAATGCCAAACTGCATATGAGGAAGCTACAATGGTATCTCAAAAATGTATGGACACAACACTGCCAAGATCTGGACACTGTCATTCAAATAATACCTTGCATTCAAAAGGAATTTTTGTGGTGGGCTCAGGAATGTCACCTAAACAATGGACTCTCTGTGACCCGACCAGAGGCGAGTCAGATTTTAACGACAGATGCCTCGGACAAGGCTTGGGGAGCACACCTCAATGGAAAATGGGTTCAAGACACGTGGCCTGCCAGACTTCAACATCTACATATCAACTTGAAGGAGATGTTAGCAGTCCATTTTGCATTGATGGCTTTCAAGGATTTACTTCACCCAGGGCAAGTGTTGATTCTAACAGACAACACAACTGTCATGTGGTACATCAACAAGCAAGGGGGAACCCATTCGTACCCTCTTTGCAGACAAGCAATGATTTTGTGGGACACTGCTCTCAGTTTACACCTCAATCTTCAGGCAAGGTTTCTACCAGGAGCACAGAACTCCTTAGCAGATGTTTTGAGCAGACAGATAGTGGATCCCCACGAGTGGAAATTGGATCCTCATGTATTTCGAAAATTGACAGTGATATGGGGAACTCCAGACATAGATCTGTTCGCTTCTCCACTAAATTTCCAGTTGCCAAAGTTTTGCACATAAATGTTTCATCCCACAGCTTGGAAAGTGGATGCTCTATCATTCAGTTGGAGCAATCTTCACGTCTATGCCTTTCCGCCTCTGCCTCTCCTCCCCAAGGTACTCTTGAAGGTCAGACAAGACAAGCCCTCCATGATTCTCATAGCTCCAGATTGGCCTCGACAGCACTGGTACCCTCTGCTGAGGAGCTTAGTACGGGAGCCTCCATGGCCTTTGCCTACGATTCCGCACCTTTTGTCTCAGGAGGGCAATCATTTCCTCAATGTCAGGATTCAGTCCCTGCATCTAACAGCCTGGCACATTCAGTTCTAGAACCTGGAGGGTCGCAGCTTCCACAACAAGTTTTGAATGTTATTTTGGAGGCCAGAAGGCCTAGTACAAGGAAAGTTTATGCTGATAAATGGAGGAGATTTTTATTTTGGAGCAAAACAAAGAGCTTTGATGTTTCCAGGCCTGATTTAAGTGTTTCTCTTCAATATATTACAGAATTATTAGACAAGGGTTTGTCTTTCTCCTCTATAAAAGTTCATGCTGCAGCCTTTTCTGCTCACTGACTGTGACCCTCCATTATTCTCTCATCCTTTGTTTAAGCAATTTCTTAGAGGGGCAAAGAACATAAGACCCCCACGTAGAGCTCCTACTCCTGCCTGGGATCTCAATTTTGTGTTGGAAAAACTTACTTTACCTCCTTTTGAACCTGCAGCTACTGCTGAGTTAAAGTTTTTGTCTTGGAAGACTGCTTTTTTGTTGGCCATTACGTCTGCTAGAAGGGTTTCTGAATTACAGGCTCTTATGGCAGTTGAACCCTTCCTAATTTTTCATAAGGATAGGGTATCTCTGCGTACTAACCCTACTTTTATGCCTAAAGTGGTTTCAAATGTGGCCTTGAACCAATCAATTCATTTGCCCACTTTTTATGCAGATCCCCAAAATAAAGGGGAGAAAATTTTGCACACTTTGGATATTCACAGGCAGTTGCGTTATTATTTGAGCAGGACTAAAGGATTCAGACAGTCTCAGCAGTTGTTTGTTTCTTTTGCTTTAGGTTCTCAGGGGAAACCTGTTTCAAAACAAACTATTTCTAAGTGGATTGGCTTTTGTATTGCTTTTTGTTATTCTCATCATGGTAAGGAGATTCCGGCTGGAATCAGACCTCACTCCGCTAGGGCTACTGCCACTTCTACAGCTTTTTTAAGGGGAGTAGCTACTAAAGATATTTTGGAAGCAGCTACTTGGAGTTCAGTGCATACTTTTTCTAAACATTACCACCTTCCTCTTTATTCCAAATCTAGGGCTGGATTTGCCACTGCAATCTTACAGGGCATTTTGGCAGCTCCCAATGCTTTGATTTTGCCAGCCTCCCTTTACCTCTGCTTTGGGATTCTACCCATATGTAAGGACTGCAGCAATGTGAGATGAAGAACATAGTACAGTTTTGTACCTACCATAAATGTAGATGTTCGAAGATCCACATTGCTGCAGTCCAATTTACCCTCCCTCCTTCCCCTCTGTAATTTGGAATGGTTGTATGGTTTGGGTGGTAGCTGTTATTTGTACATGCCTTTTGGGAAGTATTCTATTTTTGGCTGTGGCCTTTCTTTTTAGGGCCTTCTGACATCTGGGGCAAGAAAAGACTGAGGATATGATGTCGGTCATGCGCTTTTATACCCTGACGCTCTGATGTCAGATCTGAGCGCCATGACCGACGTCAGCCTAATACTTTGGTATTCGGGCCGACCGAGGACAGCGGACTACCCATATGTAAGGACTGCAGCAATGTGGATCTTCGAACATCTACATTTATGGTAGGTACAAAACTGTACTTTTTCCATTTAGCAGGGACAAAACCAGTACTCAGCCTGTGGTTGAAGAAAGTACCTAACTGAGTAAATAACTCATGTTTTACACCATTTAAAACACAACCTGGGATGCCATCCAGTCCCATAGAGGATGTGTTTGTGGCCTTGGAGAGAACATTAATGACTTGGTCTTTGGAGATGCAAGATGGGGGAGATGTAGAGGGAATGCTTTGTGCAATATTTGGAGGGGTCAGGGGTGTGAAATTTTTTGCCAAACCTGTCCGCTAATAGATTAACTCTTTTTGAAGGATCAATGTGTGTGATGCATTCCACAACTAGTTCCGCACACATCTGGGTTCTACCTTTTAGGTTACGGATATAGCTGAAGAATGCTTTATGGTTGTCCTTAACTATGGTTGCTAAATTATTTTTGAAGTTGTCCTTAGAGGATCTTACAAGTTGTCTTATTTGTTTGTTCAAGAAGAGGAGGGTGTTCTTCCAGTGCTGGGATCTCTCTTTTTTATTTGTAGACAGCAACTTCTTCCTCTTGTCGTATAACTTATTAATACTAGATGTCCAACAGGGAGGCTTGTTTTTCCTTGAGGATTTTGTTTTGATCGTGTTAGGTACAGCTGTGTCAATACATTTGTGTAAGTGTTTGTACAGGGCATTTGTGTTTACCTTAGTATAGTTGTCAATGCCAACTGTAGGAACAGGATCTTGGAAATTATTTATGCCATCCCTTGGGAGGGTATAATTAGCTTTGGTGAAATTTAAGACTGATTTCATCTAAGAGGAGTTCAGGTGTTATAATTACTTCAAATGTGGCTGATTATAATCAGATTTAACCAGTGAGGGTCCTATACTTGTGGTGGCGCAACGGTCACCCGTGTTGGTGAGAACCAGGTCTAGAATATTTGAGCCCCTTGTGGGTTTGCATACTATTTGATGTTAAGTTGTCTATCTCGCCTTCGTTCTTGCTGATTGGGCTCGGAGCCGATCCTCTGCTCCGACTCAGCCATCTTCTATAGCTCGAGAGCTGTTTACTGGCTCGAGGCTACCCCTTATCCCATGATGCCTAGCGTTAGCTACCCAGATCTCGTTTGCCGCTTCAGCTGCGAGGTGTCATTTTTACTGGCTCAGGCTTGTATAAAGTTTGTTATTGAACTTTTCTAGCTAAGATAGTGCTTTTTTTCGGGAGTTGTTGTTTAGTTTTTAGTCTCTATACCTTGTGTGTGTTAGCTAAGTATATTGTAGATGTTCTTCATCTCACATTGCTGCAGTCCTTACATATGGGTAGTCCGCTGTCCTCGGTCGGCCCGAATACCAAAGTATTAGGCTGACGTCGGTCAAGGCGCCTTAGACTGACATCAGAACGTCAGGGTACAAAAGCGCATGACCGACGTCATATCCTCAGTCTTTTTTGCCGCATGGTCCGATGCAGAAGCAGCGTTGCAAGTGCCGTTCGGCGTTCTGAAATTTTTTGAGTTCGGAGTTTCAGACCGAATCCAAGTTGGCTAAGTACCCCGTTGGGGAATATTTTGTTTTTTTCTTGCCTCAGTGTATTACCGGATGTCAGAAAAAGTGAATAACTGTATTTCTTGTGGGAAACAGATACCACATAGGGATTATCATTCTTTGTGCATTCCTTGTTTGGGGCCTGAGCACGACGTTGTTGGGTGTCGCTTTTGTGCGAGGTTCAATAAGCGCACTATTAAGCGAAGGTTAGATTGTGCTAGGCTGGTCTTCGGTAAGCGGTGCAATTATAATATGCTGTCGGATTCTCCGACGCCCGCTTCATCGAAGAAGCACGAAGACAAAACAGTTAAACCCAGGCAAGATGAGTCGTCCGTCCCGGACGCCGGTTCTTTAGAGGCTTCAGTGGAGCCGGTGGTTCCGACGGAGACTTCTTTGGAGTCTCAGGGGGAGACTTTGATTTTGCAGGAGGTGGCCTCTCAAGAGGCAGGTCAGGCTGAAGGGGCTTCTCAGGTTTCTGTACTCCCCTCCCTTCCTAGGGTGGTTAGGCCCTCTCCTTCAGTTTCCAAGGCTTCTCCCAGAGGCAGGCCAGGTTTAGCTTCTGTTGGTGTCACTCCTAGTTCAGCAGGGTCTGTGCCTAAGAAGCACATGCTTAAAATGGCAGAAGATTTGATTACTCTGATTAGAGGTTCTTTGCCCCCTCCTGATAAGAGGCCTAGGGTGGAGCCAGAATTGGGAGGTTTTGAGCAGGCTTCGGATGTTTCAGAGTCTTCGGCTGAAGACTTGCAGGAGTACTCTCCTTATTCTGATTCTGATGCAGATGATTCCACTCCTACTGCTTCTCCTCCAGAGGATTTTTCTTTTTCAGAGACACTTCATTCTATGAGGGAACATTTTAAGTGGGAAGGTCAGGACTTCTCGGATTCCCGGAAAAGGCTTAGGGAATTTTTGCTTTTACCCCAACACAGGCCCTTGGCTATACCTCCTGTTCTGGATGTTGTGGAAGATGTGTTTTCAGAGGCTTCACTTAATCCTGATTCTCTGCCTCCTGCGCCTGTTAAACCGGATAGGTATTACAGGGTACCTGAGGCTCATAAATATCTTTATAAGAGTCCTAGGGCGGACCCAGAAACTATTAGTCAGGGACCTAAGGGTGTTAAGGCTTCTGTGGTAAAGAATCCGGTTCCTCTAGATAAAGAGGCCAGAGCTTTGGATAGATGGGGAAAGAAGGTCTATACTTCTTCTACCTTAGCTATGAGGGCTTTGAATTGCCAGTTTCATATGTTGAAATATCAAAACTTTCTTCTTTCTCAATTGAAGTCTAAGGTGGATGCTCTGGCGGAAGGCATTGAGTGTAAAGAATTACAAGATTTGGTGCATGTCTCTGAACAGGTGGGTAAGCATTCTTTACAATGTGGTTTTGATGCTGTGCAGGCCTCGTCTAGGGTGGCTGCCACTGGTTCAGTTCTTCGCAGGCACGCCTGGCTGAAGGATCAGAATTTATCTGACCATGTTAAGACAAGGATTTTGGATGCTCCTTTGCAGTCTGATGTGTTGTTTGGTTCACCTGTGGAGTCAGTCTTGAAGAAGATGGAAGACAAGGCTAAGTCTATGCAGGCTGTTAAAGATTTTTTGCAGGTTCAGCCTCCAAAGTTTAGTAGGAATTGGCCTGCTAAGGGGTGGACGTATCCCTCTTATGATTCTCAGTCTAGGGGTAGATCTAGACGTGGTAGGGGCAGAGCTCAGGGTTCTTTCAGACCTAGAACAGGGAGTTCACCTGCACAATCTTCGGGTGAGGGCAGGGGCCAGTCCTTTCGTAAACAGGCCCAATGACCTACTTTTTCAGCTGACAGATCCTTCTTGCTTGGCAGCACCTTTGGGAGGAAGGTTGGCACTCTTCAAGGAAAATTGGATTTTGATTACCCAAGACAAATGGGTATTGGATATCATACACCAAGGTTACAAGTTTTATTTCCATACCTTGCCTCCTTTCAAAGGCATGCCAGACATTCCTCCGCAGCAAAGACTAGAGGCTCACAAACAAATTTCTCTACTACTTCAATTAGGGGCCATACAACCGGTCCCTCTGCCAGAAGTGGGCCTAGGATTTTATTCTCGCCTGTTTCTAGTACCAAAGAAAGGGAACACGTGGAGACCAATTTTGGATTTATCTATCCTCAACACATATCTGGACATTCCCAAGTTCAAAATGTTGACGTTACATCAGCTTTTACCTCTGCTGGGCAAAGATCACTGGATGGTGACTCTGGATCTCAAGGAGGCTTATCTTCATGTTCCTATCAGGCTCAGTTGCAGGAAGTATCTGCGTTTTCGAGCTGGGACTTCTCATTATCAGTTCTCTGCATTGCCCTTTGGCTTATCTACTGCGCCCAGAGTGTTCACGAAGGTTCTGGCTCCAGTGGTAGCTTTCTTCAGGCTAAGAGGAATACAAATCTATCCTTATTTGGACGATTGCCTGATTCTGGCCCAAGGAAGGGACGAACTTCATCATTTACAGTATGTGATGGCAGTGTTAAGATGCCTGGGGTATTCTGTGAACGAAATAAAGTCCAGTCTAGTACCCTCTCAGGACATGTGCTTTCTGGGTGTGAGACTGAATACAGCATCCCAGATGGCCTTTTGACCCCGGACAAACAAAAGAATCTTTCTCTTTACTTCCACCAATTGTCTCGTCAGTCCAGGCTGACTGCAAGGACAGTCCTTCAAGCCTTGGGGTTCATGGCATCTTGTATTCTGGTACTTCCCAATGCCAAACTGCATATGAGGAAGCTACAATGGTATCTCAAGAATGTATGGACACAGCACTGCCAAGATTTGGACACTGTCATTCAGATAATACCTTGCATTCAAAAGGAATTTTTGTGGTGGGCTCAGGAATGTCACCTAAACAAGGGACTCTCTGTGACCCGACCAGAGGCGAGTCAGATTCTAACGACAGATGCCTCAGACAAAGCTTGGGGATCTCATCTAAATGGAAAATGGGTACAAGACACGTGGCCTGCCAGACTTCAACATTTACATATCAACTTGAAGGAGATGTTAGCAGTCCAGTTTGCATTGATAGCTTTCAAGGATTTACTTCTTCCAGGGCAGGTGTTGATTCAAACAGACAACACAACTGTCATGTGGTACATCAACAAGCAAGGGGGGACGCATTCATATCCTCTATGCAGACAAGCAATGATTTTGTGGGAGACTGCTCTCAGTTTACAGCTAAATCTTCAGGCAAGGTTTCTGCCAGGAGCACAGAACTCCTTAGCAGATGTGTTGAGCAGACAAATTATGGATCCCCACAAGTGGAAATTGGATCCTCATGTATTTCAGAAATTGACAGTGTTATGGGGAACTCCAGACATAGATCTGTTCGCTTCTCCACTAAATTACCAGCTGCCAAAGTTTTGCACAAAAAGGTTTCATCCCACAGCTTGGAAAGTGGATGCTCTCTCATTCAATTGGAGCAATCTTCACGTGTATGCCTTTCCACCTCTGCCTCTCCTCCCAAAGGTACTCCTGAAGGTCAGACAGGACAAGCCAAACATGATTTTAATAGCTCTGGATTGGCCTCGACAGCACTGGTACCCATTACTGAGAAGTCTGGTACGGAAGCCTCCATGGCCGTTGCCTTCGATTCCTCACCTGCTGTCTCAAGAGAACAGTCATTTACTCAATGTCAAACTTCACTCTCTACATCTAACAGCCTGGCATATTCTGTTTTAAACCCTGGAGGGTCTCAGCTTCCACAACAAGTTTTGAATGTTATTTTGGAGGCCAGAAGGCCTAGTACAAGGAAAGTTTACGCAGATAAATGGAGGAGATTTTTATTTTGGAGTACAGCAAAGGACTTTGATGTTTCTAAACCTAATTTAAGTGTTGCTCTTCAATACCTTACTGAGTTATTGGACAAAGGTTTGTCCTTCTCCTCTATAAAGGTTCATGCTGCAGCAATCTCTGCTCACTATGACTGTGACCCACCATTATTTTCTCATCCTTTGTTTAAGCAATTCCTTAGAGGGCAAAGAATATAAGACCCCACGTAGAGCTCCTACTCCTGCTTGGGATCTCAATTTTGTGTTGGAGAAACTCACTCTACAACCTTTTGAGCCTGCAGCAACAGCAGAGTTGAAATATTTATCATGGAAGACTGCTTTTTTGTTGGCCATTACTTTTGCGAGAAGGGTTTCTGAATTACAGGCCCTTATGGCGGTTGAGCCTTTCTTAATTTTCCACAAGGATAGGGTGTCTTTGCGTACTAACCCTTCTTTTATGCCTAAAGTGGTTTCTAGTGTGGCTTTAAACCAAACTATTCATTTGCCGACTTTTTATGCAAACCCCCAAAATAAAGGGAGAGGATTTTGCACACTTTGGATATACACAGACAGTTGCGATATTATTTGAGCAGAACTAAAGGGTTCAGGCAGTCTCAGCAGTTGTTTGTTTCTTTTGCTTTGGGTTCTCAGGGCAAACCAGTTTCAAAACAAACTATTTCTAAGTGGATTGGTTTTGTATTACTTTCTGTTATTCCCATCATGGTAAGGAGATTCCAGCTGGGATTAGGCCTCATTCCACTAGGGCTACTGCCACTTCTACAGCTTTTTAAGGGGGGTGGCTACTAAAGATATTTTGGAAGCAGCTACTTGGAGTTCAGTGCATACTTTCTCTAAGCATTACCACCTTCCACTTTACTCTAAATCTAGGGCTGGATTTGCCACTGCAATTTTACAGGGCATTTTGGCAGCCCCTAATGCTTTTTAGTTGGCCATCCTCCCTTACCTCTGCTTTGGGATTCTACCCATATGTAAGGGCTGCAGCAATGTGAGATGAAGAACATAGTACAGTTTTGTACCTACCATAAATGTAGATGTTCGAAGATCCACATTGCTGCAGTCCAATTTACCCTCCCTCCTTCCCCTCAGTATTTAGAGGTGGTGGTGTGATTTGGGTTGTACATATTGTAAATATGGTTAGTGCAGGGGTTGTTGGTTATTTTTTGGCTTTAGCCTTTGTTGTTAGGGCCTTCTGACATCTGGGGCAAGAAAAGACTGAGGATATGACGTCGGTCATGCGCTTTTGTACCCTGACGTTCTGATGTCAGTCTAAGGCGCCTTGACCGACGTCAGCCTAATACTTTGGTATTCGGGCCGACCGAGGACAGCGGACTACCCATATGTAAGGACTGCAGCAATGTGGATCTTCGAACATCTACATTTATGGTAGGTACAAAACTGTACTTTTTCCCTCCTTGGAACACGTTTAAATTAGAGAGTCCCCCCTCCCCCTCCTATCCCTTCTGTCTGATAGCGCTTAGTTTCAAGGCCTTCTATCTTCCTTTAGGTAGCTGTTTAAGTTAGAGGCTTCCTAGTTAAAAAAAAATCTTTAGCTTTAACTGTTTTTCTCTTTTTTGCTGTTTTTGGTGTTGTGGTATTTTGTTAGCCTTTTGTTTTTTTGGCTAAGATCAGTGTAATATCTGTTCAGGTATTTTTTTTCGGATACAGGATGTCTAAAGAGTCCAAGGTTTCGGGATTCAAGAAGTGTGACTCATGCTGTCAGAAAATGTCTCCGACAGATGGGCACACTTTTTGCGTCTACTGCTTAGGGGCAGTGCACCTGCAGGACTCTTGTTCTATATGCCATGCATTTAGTCCAAGAGTTCTGCAGGAGCGTAAAAATAAGCTTATTCTTAGGGGTCTTTTAAAGCCCCAGGATTCAGCGGTCAAGGCTCAGCCTGTGAAATCCCCAAAACCGACCAAATCGTCTGCTCCAAGCTTGGAGCCGTCATTGGTTCAGACCTTACCTGCCACTTCGGTTCCGGCCGGAATCAATGAGGCTATCTCCCCGTCGGCTCTGTCAGCATCTTCGGAGCCATCGTGGAGCCACAAGAGGCTGAGGTCCCCTTCTCTTGAGTCCATACATTCGGCTCCTCTGTCTCCCCTGCATCAGAGTGAGTGCAGTCACAGATCTTCCCACTCCTCTCGGTCCTCTAGGCTCTTGGATCACGACGTTGGGAGAGTGATCAGTAGGTTGCTGAAGTCGCAGGCACTTGCCAAGATGTTGTCCAGCCCTCCTCAATAGGTGTCTGCTCCGTCCACTTCTATCGATGTTCCTCCTCCGACTCCTTTGAGCTCGGAGCCAGAGTTCATTGGGGTTCGAGTCATGGAACCGTCTGCTCCGACAACTATTTCTCCTTCAGTTCCGTCGTCTGCTACGATTCCCTCGTTGGTACCGTCCGAGGGATCTGGGCGCCGAGGCTCCCTCGTCGGCTACGAGGGGGTGAGTGGCATCAGACCCTTGTCCGACCCCTTTCTCCATCTTGGAGCTTCGGCGCAGGTGAGTTTGGCTCCTACATCAGCCTCTGAGCCGTCTCCCTCAGGGCGGAGAAGGATTCAGATTTCCTCTGAACCGGATACTTCTTTGCATTGTGGCAGGGACGCCTTCGATGTCATGAGGAGTGTGCTGGCCTCTGAGTCAGCTCCACGATCGACCCCACCAGCTCTGTCCCTAGTAGTGCCTGCGACAACCTCTGCTCCTCCTCCAGACCACAAGCGTCGGGAACTGGCTCTCCAGGGCACCCCATTGGGTGTTTCCTCTTCTTCTGAGGTCTCCCCTGATCATTCAGAGGAGCCCCTCGTAAGAAGTGCAAGAGGAAGCACATTGACTCCCCTGAGTCTGTCACTTCTGATACAGACTTAGATGATTCGGAAGGGTCCCCGAGGTTCCCCTCTGAAGATGTTTCCTTCTCAGACATCCTAGAAATGCTTAAGCAGAGGGGGACCTGGAGTACCCTAGCCCCTACCGAGGATGAGTCTGTATTCTTGGATGCGTTCGGTTCCTGACCTTCCACCTCCTGGGTTTCTCCGCCTTTCGATCCACTCTGGTCAGCCCGGATACAGTGGAACCAACCCCGAGGAGACCTAGCAGGTTTATCACTGCACCCCTTGATAAGCAGTTTCTTACCAAAGGTATTCCTGTGGATGCCATGGTGGTAGCAGCAGCCACTAAAAAGGAGTTAGCGGAAACTTCTTAGTCTGTCCATCCTCCTGACAAGGAGTCTAGGACTATGGATAGATACAGGAAGCGAGTGTTTGCTTCAGCGACCTTTTCTATAAGGTCACTGAATTACTTATGCCATTTTACCCGGCTTCAGAGGGATCTCCTTAAAGAGCTCAGAGATACCCTTCAAGATCCATCAGCTGAAGGGGCTCAAGCTAAAGTGGCTTCCCAGCTGGCGACCCTTAATTCTGTAGTCAACTCCTCCATGAGGCTCATTTCTTATGCAGTCGATGGTGCGAGTAGAGCCGCAGGCCCTTAGGAGATGCACATGGATGCGGCTGTGTAATTTTGCCGAACCCTTTAGAGAGTCATTCACCAACACCCCCTTTGACGGTTCCTTTCTTTTTGGACCACGGGTGAAATACACTTTTACTAGGTGTGAGCAAGAAGGCAAGACTCTCTGCCATGGGAGTCCATTTTTCCACTCCCTCCAGACCATACCCCAAGGGTCAGAAGAGTGGTAAAATGTGGTTCCGAAAATCCCAGGGAGCCCTGCCTGACACACGTAGTGATTTTTTTTTTCCTCCAGGGGCAGAGGAGGAAACAACAATAGACGCCGCCCCCATGGCAGAGGGGGTCCACAGAACCAGGGCAGCAGAGAATTCTTCTCTGAGAAGCCCTTCCAGCATCCCTGAAGGTTGCCCAGCTGCCCATCTCTGGAGGCAGTCGGGGGAAGACTTTCACTGTACCCAAAAACCTGGCAAAGTTTAACGCAAGACAAATGGGTACAATCAATTATATCCAGGGGTTACAAAATCTTTTTCTCTCAGCCCCTCTTACCGTCAAGCAAATCCCTTCCAGATGTTCCACCCAATCTGAGGGACCAAGCAGTCATAGAAGTTTCAAAACTGCTAGAAAGAGTCCTCCAGGAAGTCCCGGCAGATCAACACGTATCTGGAATTTAGTCAAGGTTCTTTTTGGTACCAAAAAAGACAGGGGACTGGAGACCGATTCTGGATCTCAGCAGACTAAACAAGTCTGTTCAAAGAACTAAGTTTCGGATGGTCACGCTACAGTCCATTCTACCCTTTCTGGGTCAGGACAATTGGATGTGCTCCATAGATCTTCAGGATGCGTACTATCACATCAAAATGGACAGGCGCTCCAGGAGATTCCTTCGCTTCCGAGTGGGAGCCAGTCATTACCAGTTCAGAGCTCTGCCCTTTGGTCTCACCACAGCCCCCAGGGTGTTCACCAAATGTATGGCAGTGGTCACGGCTCACCTGAGACGTCAAAGATTCCAGGTGTTTCCATATCTAGACTACTGGATCCTCACTGTTACTACCAGGCATCAACTTCTGCAAGCCAGGGACTACACAATCACAATTTGCTCCCAGCTAGGCATTACAATAAACTTCGAAAAATCTGTCTTGTTGCCCTGTCAATCTATCACCTATATAGGAGCAGACTTAGACACAAGGAACATGTCCACAAGGCTTCCGCCAGACAGGGTATCATTAATTCGCCAGCAAGTACAAATTCTAATGCAGAGCAAAAGGGTCCAAGTCAGACTCGTCCTTCAAACTCTGGGTTCCATGGCAGCGGCAATTCTCCTAATCCCTCTGGCCCGCTTTCACATGAAAATCCTTCAGTGGCTTCTGTTCATACAGTGGTCTTTCCAACAGCTTCCTATGTCTCACATGATTATGATTACAGAAGCATGCAAAAGGCACCTTTCCTGGTGGATGGTCTCCCCATTAGTGTCTCAGGGCAGACCCTTCATTCAGCCCCCTCCAGTTGCCACAGTGACCACGGATGCCTCCCTGATAGGGTGGGAGGAGGGCATTATCAGGCAGGACAGTCCAAGGCACTTGGCAGCCTCACGAGTACCATCTGCATATAAACGTCTTAGAGATGAGAGCCGTGCTCTTAGCGTTGCAAGCTCTTTAGGACTCTCTTCCTTCTGGGACCATTGCAATTCAAATGGACAACATGTCAGTGGTGTGGTACATCAACAAGCAGGGTGGAACCAGGTCCTACCCCCTATGTCAAGAAGCACTCGGACTCTGGCAGTGGGTGATTTCCTCCCAATGATTTCTGATTGCGACGCACATCCCTGGGAGGTCCAACGTCATAGCAGACAGGCTCAGCAGAGCTATTCTCATGCCTCACGAGTGGTCTCTGAACCAGGTAGTTAGGGATCTGATCTTCCGCAAATGGGGACAGCCTTGCTGCGACCTTTTTGCCACCCCCTTCAACAGCAAATGCAGCAACTACTTCAACTACTTCTCCCTTCTGCTTCCTGGTCATTCTCCCAGAGATGCTCTAGTCCATGATTGGCCTCAGGGACTTTTGTCTTCCCTCCGTTTCCCCTGATACTGAAACTCATACAGAAAGCAATGTCGTTGGGTTGCAGAATGATCCTCATTGCCACCTACTGGCCTCGACAGATATGGTTCCCATTCCTGCATCATTACCTTCTCGAGCAGCCTTGGACTCTGGATCCGATTCCAGACCTACTGATTCATCAATCAATCAGGCAGGCTGCACCAATCCCTTCAAACACTCCAGCTCACAGCTTGGTTGCTCCACTTCCAACCTTAGCCACGCTTCCCAGCATTTCCCTGGCCGTACGTGAAATTATTGTCTCCTCTCAAGTCTGCCACTAGAAGGACTTATGCTAGCAAATGGAAACGTTTTTCTTGTTGGGCAGAGGCTAGGAACATAGATCCCTTTTCAGCCCCAGTCCATGAAATCTTGGAGTTCTTAGCAGAACTTCTTCATTCTAGGTCTGCTTCTGCTACAATCAAGGTTCAATTAACGGCCATCTTGAACTTTCATGCTGGGTTGTCTAATGCAAACATTATGTCTCATAAGCTATGTAAAGCTTTACTAAGAGGGACTACTCTCCTTAGACCCCCAGTGAGAGATCCCCCTCCTCCTTGGGACCTAAACTTGGTACTAACCTCCTTAGTTATGCCCCCTTTTGAACCTGCAGCATCCTGCTCCATTAAGTTCCTATCTTGGAAAACTCTTTCTGGTAGCTATTACTTCAGCCAGATGTGTCTCTGAACTTCAGGCACTATGTATCCGTCCCCCATACTTAGTTTTTCGTAAGGACAGGGTTGCTCTGAGGACTAATCCCTCTTTCCTTCCTAAAGTCTGCTCAGAAAATAATTTAAACCAATCTATAGACCTACCTGTGTTCTTTCCTAACCACACCAACAAGGCAGAATACAAATTACATCAATTGGATGTTCATAGATAATTGCGTTTTTACCTGCATAGGACAAAAGATATAAGGAAGTCGGACCAACTATTCCTTTCCTATCCTCTGGGCAAACAAGGTCTCTCAGTTTCCAAAGTGACCATATCCAGATGGTTGTCTCACATTATTACTTTCATCTATCAACTGAGAAACAGAGTTATGTATCAAACCAAAAGGTCATTCTACTAGGGCTTCGGCCACCTCCGTAGCCTTCCAGTCTATGTTGCCCATGGACTCTATCTATGCAGCTGCTACGTGGGCAAACCCTCGTACCTTTATTTCTCATTACAAGCTAGATATGGTCTCCAGGAGCAGAGCTAACCTTGGTTCCACTGTTCTGAAAAAGTATGTTCCAATGAGCCGTCCAGGATTGTAGGTGCTACGGATGCTGTCCCAACCAGCAAGAACGAAGGCGAGATAGACAACTTAACATAAAGAAGTTATGTTCCTACCATAACGTTCCATGTTGGTTGACTTCATCTTGCCTTCTTTCTTGCGTCCCACCCTCCATCCCCCTATCCTATTGGACCGAGAGGAGTTCAGGTTTCACTGGCTGAGTGTTCTCTGGTTATTTCCTCTACGGACTTACAGATTGACAGGTGTGCTCAACTTTGTTTGGAGAGAGGTTCATTCTCTAGCTATGGCTAGGGTTAACTATTTCAAATGAGATCTGGGTAGCTAGCGCTAGGCATCATGGAATAAGGGGTAGCCTTGAGCCAGTAAACAGCTGTCAAGCTGTAGAAGATGGCCAAGTCGGAGCCGAGGATCGGCTCCAGTCCCAACCAGCAAGAAAGCAGGCGAGATGAAGACAACTAACATGGAACGTTATGGTAGGTACATAACTTCTTTTTCCAGGACATTAGTGTTAAAGTCCAGGAACCTTTGTGTAAGCATTTTACTTGTGCAAGTTTCTCAGTAAATGGAGGGATAGTCAAAATTGCCCATGACTAGAGTATTTGGTTGCAATTTGACTCTGGTAGGTCCAAATAAGCAGCATGGGTATCTTGTTTCAATGAAGTGGGCCTATAGCTAATGATGACTTGAAGGGAGTACCCAGTGTTAGTTGACCTTGGAGTAACTCCATAGAGTTTTCCTGTCTAACCATTGGTGTATTTATCTTTGAAGATAGATACTTCTCCTCCTTTTGTTCTCACAGGTTCATTTTGCGGTTTGAATGTGTGGAAGGCATTGTGGTCTTGCAAGACCAAGGTACACACTGTGATCCTCAACCAAGTTTCTGTGACTGCAGATGCATCAACATCTCCAGGGAGAGGAGTGCTTCCAGAGAGTGCAGTTTCTGGTTTAAACTCCTAGCTTTTAGCAGCATAACCTTTAATGTATTTGTGAGTGATATTTTCATGTCAGAAATTTTCTTCTAGAGACCTTGACTAAAAAAAGGCACATTGTGGGTGGCAAGTGCCTTTGCCAGTAATCAAAAGCCTAGAGGTGCCAGGTGAAGACTATCTCTGGCAAAGCAGCATGATCCATCAACCATGTCATCCCAGGCTGACAGGAAATGAATCCTCTTAGAATGACACCAGAAACTAAGCCAGTTGTTCAAGTCGGTCATTTTTTGTTTATATTATGATATCATCGTAGGTGAGGGTAGAATGCTTGCTGCTCAAGGCTAATGACATACCTGCCTAGACACATATTCATAGAGCTCAATCATGTTTATCTTCATATAGTCCAGTGAGGTATGTCTCAAGTCATTCACACCAACATGAAGTATGATGGAGTCATAACAGTACTTTTTGTTGAGAGACTTGAGTGCATGTGAGACCACAGAGGTTCCTGACTAGGAGAATCCAGGGTCTCGGATACCTATCCTATACAGATAGGCTAAAAGCCATGTCCTTCTACTCAATCTCATACAAACTGCTCAGAGGTGACCTGTGTCTGGCATACAAGGCCATCTCAGATTCAGTCTTGATGGAGTTGCCGCATATCCGTAAGTCAAAGTCCACTCGCGCAACCTGCATGCAAGGTCTCAACCTGGTCTGCGACATTAATAGAATTTTTTGGCAGGATAGATTTGTGCCTCAATGACTACCCCATCTGTGGAATAGACTTCCTCTCCATGATAAGCAGAGTACCTCACTAGTCCTTTAAGAGGAACCTGGATGACTGGATGAGAAACGGAAAATATACCCCTGGGATCCCACCTGTGTCCCTGCTGGACATGGAAAACAGGTGCTGACTGTGGAAACATGGATAAAATTCTTGGCTAGGCTTATAAGGGCCTTCGGCCAATAGCCTGGTATTGTGCTATGAACCTACGAACCTATCTGACAGATCCTGGCACCCAATAAGACATCTGACTGTAACCTTCTCCTTGTCTAACCTGGTGAGTGGGACATCTGTGTCTCACAATGGAGTCACCAATGACTAATAAATTTGTTTTTGATGTGCTTTGCCTTACAAGCTTATTTGTGAGACACCGATGCTTGTGTTTTGTGTGTATTGAGTGCTGTAGGTGCTGTATTAGGTGTAGCATGTTTGTGTTTGGAAGGTCTTTGGTGTTTAGGTAGGTTTCTGGTGAATACGTCTTCATATGAAAGTTTATGTGTAGAGTGTATGGTTTAAGTAGGAGGTGTAGTATGTGAGCTGACAACCTCTTTGGTGTTACTGTTCTGTGCGTGAGAGAGCAAGGATTCCAGATTCGTAGTGTAGATACGGAACATGTCTCACAAATTGTACTTCAGTGATTAATGAGTAGAGGGTTGTCAGTGTACATGAGGCATTTGCTACACTATCTCAGGGTACCCATGTCAATCAGGCTGATAGCAGAAATGGAGGGAAGTTAACCATCCATAATGCTAGGTTAAATCCAGTTTTCACAGTGGGGAGAGAAAATGGAGGGGTGTGAAATAACTGGGTGCTCTAAAATGGGTCTATACTAATGGGGTGCTCTGTAAAGGGTCTATACTAGCAGGTGTTCTCTAAACAGTTTGGGACTTTTGTAGATTTGGAACTGTTTAAGGGGCAAAAGTGCAGCTGAGGTGCTTTCTGGGCAGCTAAGTGCAGTTTAAGGACTTCCTGGATGGATCACGGGCAGCTACTAAGGGAAAATTTATCCTGAAGTTTCTGTGTCTGTAACCACCAATGTTTACCCCCACTGCACGGTAGTGTGCAATGGGGCATGGAGGTCTGCTACGCGTAAACAGATGGCTAGTTGCCTAACTCTGTGGAGCTGTGTTAAAACAGTGAGTAAACTGAATTAAACACTTTAAACAATAAAAAAGCCTCATTCCTCCCCTGTATGTATGTATTGTTCCCAAAATCCATTTCTCCTCTGTATGTTGTGTTCCCACAATTCCTATTTTTCCTATGTAGTTTGCGTCTACCCGTTTCTAAAGCTCTCAATTCCAGTTGTTTTATCTCTGTTACTATATTGAAGGTTGTGCGTCAGGGCTGGTAACTCGGCATGTAAAAATCAACTACCAATCATTAGCAGACCGGAGTTCAGCTGTGGTGACCCCTAACCAGGAAAATTCGAAAGACACAACAACAACTATAGATTTGAAAGTATCTCAAAGTGTTCCACAATATTATGTCTCTTTCTGGTTTTGTCAGGTATAAAATAGTATCATCTGTAAATAGAGCCAGCTTTTCTTGACAACCACACTGACGTACAAGGTTTATTGTCAAGATCTCGCACCTGCAATGTGTGAGTGTTCACATTTCCAACCCAAAATGTCAAATCATCATTCCAAACAGGAACATGACCGAACGAGGTATTTAAGAAAAGTTGACAACTTGAGAATATTGACTTTATCGAAAATACCACGCTTTTTGTCATGCCCTACAAATGTTTTGCAGATTGCACTACAGTGAGGGGAAATGGTTCATTTCCTGATCCCCACTAAAGTGCAATCTGCATTCAAAATGTTGAATCCACAACAGCAAATGCTGGTGTGCATTCACTGTTGTGGCTTCAACAAATTTTTTTTTTTTTTTTTTTTTTTATTATTATTATTTGAAATGTTGAACGTACCCATTTGACATTTCCAGTTTGCACATTGTGCAAACGAGATTTTGATAGTAAATTGAGGTGCAACTAATCTTGAGTAGCATCCTACCTTTTGCCACAGAATATTACTGACTGGAATAATATGTAAAATTTGCTGTCATTCCAAGGGTATCCAATATGTACCAAGTCTGGCAGTTGGAGCACAGGGTTAAGTCTGTGATCTGCAATTCCTTTGGTACAGGGTTTGTGTCCCTCTGTCCTTGTTTGCCTACCGTGTGACTTTCGTTGAATCACTTAACCAGATATTGCTCCTGGGTCACCCCTAAAAAGAGGTCTGTGGTTAGCTAATGGATATCATGTGTCTGCCTGGTAGATGGTCACTGCCTTGGGACCGGCAAAGACATAACTGTTTTACAAGGGAAGGTTTGCGTCTTTCTCATTTTTTTTTTTATATTGACAAACAATTTCTCCACTTCCACAGTGGTTTTTGCAAACAATTGTAGTCATTTACGTCTACCTATCTAGTCTAATCAAATCAGGATAGTATAAAAGTGTTGCTCAATGTTAGAAGTCCTCTCTAGAAGCCTTCCTGGCCTTGGAAAGTAGTGACATCAGCATCATCACTGAAACATGGTTCCAATGCAGTCATAACACCCTCCCTACAAGGGTTAAACGTTTTCTATGCATTCAACCCTGTAATGAGGCTGTCTCTTTTATAGGTGTTGATGTGTCCATATTCTTTTCCAGTTTATCTTATGTAGATTTGTACAGCAAAGATCCCAAACTCTTCCACATCCTACTAATTCTAAATAAGACCTCTTGCTATTGGTTACAAACTGTATACCCCTTCTGTGATGCCTACTACCCATGAGGCACATCCAAACAAGCTTGAGTGCCTCACCACTGAATGAAACTTATTTTGGAGATTTCAAATATCGTTGGGTCCTGACAGTATATTTGGATGCATCCTGAGTAGCATAACGCATGATTTAGCTAAGCCATAAATAACACTGTTCAACCTCAGGCTCAACTCAGCACAGGCTTTATACCCAGTAAGTAGCCATTCCCTGCTGCACAGGGGAGAACTATTGACTGATCTATAAATATGATCAGTCTCATATGTAAACTATGTAAATAATTCTCATGGAGTTGATAAAAACATAGGGAATCTCCAAACACTAGATCCATCTCAGTTCAGATTCAAAATAGGCAGGTCATGAGGTCATGCTTATTCAAACTGGTGGATGTCTTTGAAAGAGATACAAAGGGAATGGATGAACGTAAAACAAACAATGCAAACTAGCTACCACTACCTGACAAAGGCCCTTGATATAATACTGCACTTGAGCATTGCACAAAAATAAGGAAAACTAATACTAAACCCCTATGTCACCCACTGGATAACCAACTGGCTCACAGATAGAAGGTAAGAGATCAATATAAGGTAAACTACCTCCATAAAAAGACCAGCTACCAGTGGGATCTCCTAGGGCTTGGTCCTGGGACCTCTCCTGTTTGGAATCTGCTTGTCTACAAATATATGCGAGAGATGCAACTATATAGCCAAACTGGAGGCTGAGTTCTCTCAATTCAGTACTGGCAAGACCAGGCAGGAGGAGAAGGTAACCACACACACCACAAACCCAGTCTCACATAGAACTATCACAACTGCAAACCAAACACATAAACACACAAAAACATACTCTGAGGCGCTGATTAAAAATCTACCAAAACAACAGAGGCCTCCAAAGCAGACACCCAAGCAACCGCCACTTCAAGATATAGCACATGCAACACATAGTTCACAAAGTCAGTGTGCTAAACAGTCACAGCCCTTAAGGCCAAACAACATGCCAGACACACTTGTAATAGGTGACTCCATAGTCAGACACACTGACGTCCCGCTCACCAGACTGAACAAGGATAAGGTCACAGTAAGCTGCCTGTCGGGAGCTAGAATCTGCCACATAACACAAGCACTCGGGTCACTCCACAGCAAGTACAAATATGACTCAGTCATTGTACATGCCGGTGTGAACGACCTGAGATGTACCTCCCTGGACTACATGAAAAGAGACATAGAGGAGCTCTCTGATTATGTAGCCCAGGCCGGTATGACCCTGACCCTGAGCAGCATCTTACCCTCACCAAGAATGATGCCACAGTACAAAGACAAAATGATCAGTTTTAACAATTTGCTTAATTACTGGTGTCATTCAAAGGGGATCCAATGTCTGTCTGCTTGGGATGACATGCTCGACAAGCCACGCTGCTTCGCAAGGGATGGCTTGCACCTGTCACCCCTGGGCTTCCGGATATTGACCAAGGCTCTTGCCACCCCCATAGTGCCTTTTTTAGGCAAGGCTCAAATGACAAACCTACCTCCCTAGAAAACACAAGTGGAAAAAAATAAGGGTAATGCTGCTCAATGCCAGAAGTCTAAACCTCAAGATGCACGCCCTCGAAGCCCTCCTCAGTATGGAGAACATTGATGTCTGTGCAGTGACTGAAACCTGGTTCAAGGCTCCTGAGAGCACCCCAGCACTATCAGGTTTTACCTCATATCATGCTTTCCGGCCCCAAAACTTGGACCGAACCACAAAAGGAGGTGGAGTATCCATATTCATCAAAGATACCCACACCTCCAGGTTAGTGGCAACGCACGAAGCATTGGAGACCATCCAGGTGCAACTAACCATAGGCAAAACTGCCTTACAATTTGTAGCATGCTACAGACCACCCTCTCAAACTCAGGAAACTCACACAGCCTTCCTGAAGAGACTGGAGAGTATGAATGACTCTCCAAATACCATCATATTGGGAGACTTCAACTACCCAAACATAGACTGGGAACATTACTCAAGCCCAAACACCCTAGCCCAAAGGTTCCTAGAATTCATAAACTTAAATGCGATGGAACAACTAGTCACCATTCCCACAAGAGGAGACAATATACTAGACCTGATCATCACAAACATGGGGACAAAATGCTCCACACCGGAAGTATATCCCTCATTGGTAAGATTAGACCATAAATTAATCTCACTGGAAATCCACATTCCGCCCCCACCCCCTGCACAAAAGACCACAGTGAAGAACTTCTCAAAAGCCAACTTCACACTTCTTAAGACTGGTATCCTTCAAGGTCCCTGGGCCAGTGGAAACCACAACCCACACTGCTGAATCCTTTGCAAATGCCTTCTACGGGCACCTTCAAGAGTGCATGGATCATGCAATCCCAAATAAAACCAAGACCCATTCCCTCAAAGGCAGGCACCCGGTCTGGTGGACCCCAGCCATAAACAAACTTTACAACAGAAGGAGGAAGCTACTACATGACAGAGCAAAATCCCTAAATGGGAAGGTATCTCTGATCAGTACTAGCAAAAAACTACGATCACTCATAAAATCATCCAAGGCCAACTTTGAAAGAAAAATCGCAAAAGACACAAAAGACAATCACAAGGCCTTCTTTAGCTATGTTAGAAACCTGGGTGGAAACTCCCAGATATGCTCAGAGTTAGTCCAAAATGACTAAGTACACTGAACCCACTGACATTGCCAACATTCTGGCAGATAGGTTCAGTGCAAATTTCTCCTCCCAAAAGGAGAAATAACTATCCCAGCAGAGTGTAGACTCCCTAACATCTCAGATGCCCAGGTGAGAGCTGCCCTCTCTAAAGCTAAAAACACAGCATCAATGGGACCAGACTGTGTCTCGGGCTGTGTGCTACATGAACTCCAAGAGGAACTAAACCCAAACATAAGACTGCTGTTTAATCTTAGCCTTACTACAGGATACGTACCCAAAGAGTGGCGTAGGGCAACAGTGGTCCCACTTCACAAAAGCGGTGCTTCTACGGACCCTGGAAATTACCGCCCCATAAGCTTGACGAGCCTGGTCTGCAAAGCTATGGAGAGGATCATTATGGAACTCATAAAGACATTGGGGACCTACAAACATTGGATCCTACCCAATTTGGCTTTGTCAAGGGCAGATCCTGCCTTTTGAACTTGGTCGACTTTTTTGAAACCGTCACTAAGGCCATTGATGAAGGTAAGACAGTTCACACAGCCTACCTTGACCTTGCAAAAGCCTTTGACACAATACCACACTCGGGCATCATAGACAAACTCACCAGCTTAAATGTAAACCCATATGTCACGGGATGGGTGGCAAACTGGCTCAAGGACAGAACCCACAGGGTCAGAGTTGCTAGAGCTATGTCAGACTCTAAGCCAGTCACAGGTGGTGTCCCACAGGGCTCAGTCCTGGGACCCCTCTTGTTTGACATTTATTTTTCCAAGGTACAGGCAAACATAGGAGGATTGTGGCTGACAAAGTTCGCAGATGACTGCAAACTGGGCGCCATAATTGATACTCCAGCGGACACAAACATCCTTCAGAGAGGATTCATAGAAACGGATAATTGGTGCCAGAGCCATGGCCTTAAGCTTAACGCCAAAAAATGTATAGTCATATCCTTTGGGAAAAACAAGGTACCCACAAATTACCACATAAGTGGTAATCCATTAAGTACGGAAGAGGTAATCGGGGACCTAGGGACCCAGGTTGAGAGTAACCTCTCATTTGACACTCACATTGCCAAAGTGGTTAGTAAGACCTTCTATATTGTCCACCTTATCATGAAGGGTTTCACATCTAGATCGAGAGGTCATTGTGCCCCTGTACTCATCTCTTATTAGGCCAATGATTGAGTACAATGCCCCATTTGGGATGTATCTTACCCGACACCTGCAGCAGTTGGAAAGACCCCAAAAGTTCCTCACTAAGAGGATAAAGGGTCTTAAACATATGTCATATGCTGCCCGACTGAAAAAACTCCAGCTCTATTCAGTCGCATACCGCCTACTCAGAGGTGACCTGTGCGTAATGTACAAGGCCATGTCCAATCCTGAATTAATGGACATGCTCCACCTCAAAAAATCCAAATCCATCAGAGCCACGAGAGCAAGAGACTTAAACCTCAACACAGAAATAAATAGGACATGCTGGAGGGACAGATTCATAACCCAGAGGCTCCCTACACTCTGGAACAGAATCCCAATCCATGTTAGGCAGAGCCCCTCACTAACTCTATTCAAGAGAAGTCTTTACGAGTGGATGGGAGATCGTAGGTTTACCCCGGGGGTCATCTATGTGTCACTACTAGACAGAGGCACAGTAAACTAAACCCTAAATGGGCGTAGTATTCTCATCCTAAGGGGTGGTGAAAGCCACACACACACTCTGGCTAGGCTTATAAATGCCCTAGGGCAGATAGCCTAGTACGAACCTATGAACCTATAAAGCCAATATTAAAGGACTGTGGATGACACAGTTTACAGATGACTGCAAACTGGGTGCAGTTACAGAATCCAGAAAAAAAAAACTGAGGCGTCCTGCATGAAGGATTGCCCTAAACAAATAATGCCATAAGCATGGACTAAAGCTAAATGGAAAAAAAAAAAGAAATCCATTACTGTATACTCTACTACTATACTCTATTTATGGACAGAGGCAGCTAGTAAATGATATATACTGCACTTAAGGCCTAATAAATAGTTGTTATCCTCTGACGTGTTATCACTATGTTTAATATGAATGTAGTCAAGGAAGGGTTAAAGGCAATTGAAATAGTAAACTATATACAGTACAGGCTGTGAAATTTGAATAGGTTTAAAATGACCCACAAGGGTAGATAGGTTTGTGGGCTTGTGCAAAGATATCCATTTATAAACTGGAAGACATACACCACTGCAAATAAAGAAAGGTTTCCTATATGTCATCAGTGCTAACTCACTAAACCAAATAGTGCACTATCCTGAAATGCCTCAAATGTACTTAACTGGACCATCATAATTAGCACCACTGTGGTCTGTGTCTGCAGCTAGTGGTCAAATCTGACCACTATTCAGTATTTTTTTATAGTAAGGCCCCAGCAAAATATTTCCACAAACTCTGCTATGTTTGTCTCCAAGGCTAAGCTACTGCAGCCAACTGATCTGAAGTGGTTCAGTAGCCCCTGTTCTCAAATACCCAGTAGCAACACCACTGCTCTTACGCAGAGTTTCTGTTCTCACCTGCATCAAGACATCTGTCCCAATCACACAAGTAGAGTGCCAAGTTAAGGAGCAAATCCTGGTGGTGAAACACTGACATAAGCTGTATAACAAAAGAAAAAACTCCTCACTTTAGGAATAGAAGGAAAACCCCATATTCCAAATATGTACTAAGTAGTTAAAAAACTTAGTTTTGTTGGATTTCATCTTCCCGAGTACGAACTGAAAACTGCAGCTTCTAGCAATGATAACCATAGGCTGTCATCAGCTACTTCGGAAACCTTAAGACCAATAACTAGCAATATGTTGAGCTGAACATGGACATAGCCAACATATTAGCCAATAAGTTAAATTTAGTCCAGATTTCTCCACCTCCTCAAGCTCTCACAAACATGACACTTTCTACACCAACAAAGATCAACTCTGAGGCATTTTTAAATCTTTGTCAGACCTAAACACTGGTAAAGTAGGCCCTGAAAATGTACCAGGACCTTAGGATGTTTCCTTTTCAGTATGAAGTGCTAATAGCCATTTGTTAAACAAAACAACAGTCTCACAAAACAGACTTGGCATGAACAGCAAACTTCTCTGTTCATGAAACTCACAATAATTGAAACCCAGATTCAAAGAATCTGGCCATCTAGCCAGTGGTGGATTGTTTACTCTTGAGCTATTTTCAAGCCATAGGTCCTTGCACACATTTTTAGTACCAAGCCTGCACACGTTCTTTGCACAATCCTGATTGTACCAAATTGTATTCCTTGTATAATACAGCATAACTTGTTAGAATGTGTTTTAAATTGGTAGGTTTCAACATTTTTCCAGTAAGCAAAGAAATAAAACATATGAAACAATAATGAAAAACTACCCATTACAGAACATTTCAACTGTAAAAGGGCATTCAAACTTCTGTCATTGCAATCCACCAACTACCCATTACAGAACATTTCAACTGTAAAAGGGCATTCAAACTTCTGTCATTGCAATCCACCAATATCAGTCAATAAGCACAATCTCTGTAGGTTTTCTGAATAATTCCACATTATAGAGATCTATAACTAATGATGAATTTGCTACTGACAAACAACTTTACATTTCAGTATTTCATGTACAAATTCAGTGGCTGCTACCCTTGAAGAACACAATGTCCATGTTTCATCAAAAATAAATAAATAAGGTAGTAATATTGCAATAGGGAATGGCTGTCAAACTGGCAACAGGTTCATAGTTACTAGGCATCTCATCTAGGTATTTCAGGGGGTTGTGCATCTATGTATTTAAGACATTGTAATCCTCTTATGTTGTAATTTCAGTGATCAATGCAACTTTTGCCTTTTTTTCATGGACTACTGTATCTGGTTTTCTCACATCTGTTTTCTGAACTGCTGGTAAAGGGTGATCCCTTGTAATATAAAATTCATCATTTTCTATAATGCTTTGTGATTCATGTTTCTAGTGTTTCTCAGCTATGTCACTACTGTAATAATTGCAGAGTCCCCAATCCAAGAGTCTTGCCACATTGTTATGCCTTTCAGTGTATAGGCCCTCTGCCATTAATATATCACAACCAGCAACAAGATGTCGCTATTTCCAGGTCTGCTTTACAGAACCTGCATTTATCTGTTTCTTCCACATGTTCAGTAGATTTTGTAAACCATTGTGCATGTAATCCAGTATCCTGGGCTGCTGCCTGTGTATGGGAGGGGGGGGGGGGGTCAGTGTGTCTGGGAGTGCTTTTGAGTGTATGGGCATGATGCTGAGTGGATGTCCATGTGAAACTGTCTGTAGTTGTGTCTCTGTTGCATGCCTGAATGTATGTGTGGGTGTATGTTTGTGTGTGTGTTTGTCTGTATGTGTTTATGTAGGAGGGGAGTGGATGCCATAGCTGTCAACCCTTGTACACTTATATGGGGGAACACTAGACAACAGGGATGTTCTTTAACTAGTATTCTAAGTCACTTAAAAGTTAGTAGAATAAGTTATATATCACAAAACATTTTCTAACAAAAAAGTATGAAACTTTTTTTTTAACATCTGACTTTTCTGACTGGTTGTAATCATCCATGACGTACAACAGACAGGACAAATGTAAGAGAAAATCAGGGAAAATTGGGAAGTATGGAGGTGTGCATGTGTATGTATGTTTGAATTTGTACATGTGTGTGGGAGAGTGAATGATAGGGATGCCTAAGTCAATCAAATGCACGGGTTGCCATGGCTGAGTACTTCAGGTAAGTGTTTATTAGCACAAGTGGTAAAGTACATGATTCAGAAACATGCAAAGTAGCAGTAAATAAATATTTATTTTTTTCTCACAGTAGCTAAATATGTCTCTGAATCACATTTCCCATGATCATTCTGGTAATATCTAAAGTGGATTAGAGTAATATTAAAAAGTCCCTGATTTTGGTAGTTTGCTTTCCCGTTGTTTTTAGCTTTGTTCAGAATTTTATTTTTGAGTCAAGAAATTGAGTAGAATGGCAAGGCTTGCTGTGTTTTGCCATCTTTATTTCATTTAATTTTTATTTATTCTATAAAGTAAAGTGTGCATGTGTATATATCTATATCTACATTATATATATATATATATATATATATATATATATATATATATATATATACACACACACACATACACACACACTGCTGCTCCACATAAACAAACCATTGTTGTGATGCCATGATACAGACTAAGCTGCAAACTCAAACTAAAAAAAAAAATAAAAAAAATAAAGATTTAGCATTGTAATTTCAGCACTTCTGAATAAGGGCAGTTCAATTGCATGCAATACATAACGGAAAATGCACACCAGAGTTTATAACAAATAAAGCAGACAGCATAAAAAAAGCACATTATTCCTGACTATTCAGAATTTGCAGACTGCCCCTACACCATGACCTTACTTCATATTTTCCCTGTCGTGCTTGTTTCCTTTTTTTTTTTTTTTGGGAGGGGGGGCGGTTAGTTGAGGATTACAGCCTGTTAGTAATGCCAGCCAGTTTCGTACTTTTAACTGTTCAAACCATGATCATGTTAAATTGCCCTGTCCATATTATAGCAATAACCCACGCCTGGGTGTGGGTAATGCTGGATTTACCCACTGTTGGCGTGGTTTGGTCCCGAGGGCGAAGCCCGAGGGACCAAACAAAGCCAACCATGGGTAAATACAGCATTACCCACACCCAGAAGTGGGTTATTGCTATTATACCATGACATTATTTAAGAAAATAAACTATTACTTTTCTTAAATAATCGCATAGTATAATGCCTGTTTACTGCCCTTCC
Source organism: Protopterus annectens (assembly GCF_019279795.1). Taxonomy (NCBI): domain Eukaryota; kingdom Metazoa; phylum Chordata; order Ceratodontiformes; family Protopteridae; genus Protopterus; species Protopterus annectens. The sequence continues at coordinate 164,165,693 of NC_056747.1, read as the reverse complement.
GCAGATGTCTGGCATCCGTGGCAGTTCTGATGTACTGCGCCGCGCAGTACATCAGAGTTGTAAAAGCAACGGAGAAAGCAAGATCTCCGTTGCTTTTTACTGTTTCGCTATGTTAAATGGGTTTAACATAGCGCGACAGCTTTAAAATAAGCAACGGAGATGTCCGTTGCTTATTTTAAAACTGTCTCGCTATGTTAAACCCATTTAACATAGCGGAACAGTAAAAAAGCAACGGAGTTCTGGCTTTCTCGGTTGCTTTTTTAAAACCTGTCTCGCTATGTTAAATGGGTTTAGCATAGCGAGACAGCTTTAAAATAAGCAACGGAGATCTCTGTTGCTTATTTTAAAGCTGTCTCGCTATGTTAAACCCATTTAACATAGCGAGACAGTGTTTTAAAAGTAGAGTTATACTAATGGAAAAAAGTCCGGGCGACCGGACCTTTTTCCATTAGTATAACTCTATTTACAATGTGCACGCTGGCCAATCAGCGTGCACGTTTTGGGGGGGGTCATGGTATAATATTTTGTTTTAATGGTTTGTAAATTGCTGAGAAGTACTTTCTAAATTGTGAGTTATCAGAGTTCTGTGTTTCTTACTGGTAAGAAAGTGCATGGCAATGCATAACCCGGTTGCATTCACTTGGCTCCTCAGTAAAAGTGGGTTATAGGGAATCAGTAATGTAAGTTTTCACTTTTTTCACTTAAGACAGAGTAATCTCTATTTTCTATGCCCTTTGATACCCCCCAACACTGATGTTTTCTTTGTTCAAACATTGTGAGCAAGGAAATTGAATGGCAGTACAACAAAACATTTCTCAATATGTGTACGATTTTGCAGTTAACATTAGGATGTCCTTTGTCTTTGCAAGATGGAAAGTGCCTTTTTTGTGACCTGCCCCCCCTCCCGTTTTCAGATTGGAACTTGTTTTCGAGAGGCTTGGTTTTTCCAGGGGAAGCAAAACAATCCTGGAAACATTAGGAAAGACTTCTTCAAATTAGCGAGGGTGCAGGAAGTGGAAAAGCAGAAGGATGCAAACTTGTGTGTGGTGCTGAGAGAGCGGGGCCCTCCACAGAACTAAAACATCAAAATTTTAACAAAATGCAGCACAGTGAGCAGTTAGTAAGAAGTATTGTGTTTTTTATAACATGCACTACTTATTGCCATTAAAAAAATATGTTGTCAGAACACCCTATCTTTGACATCACTGTGGTAAAGCTGGTAGGCATACTAATATGACAAAATTCTTTGGTCATAATGCTTCATAGTCAAGGTAAAGAGCCTTAAATGCACAGCACTGCAGACTGGTACAATTCCTCTCTTTTAGTTTCATGTTTTGTTGCAAAGTCATTCCTGAAAAATTGTTACATTTTCAAATTGACACCACATCTTACAGTGTATCCAGTCATGGCTGTTTGAGTGTACCAATTTTGCTACAATGTTTCCATGCTGCTTCCCATGCTGGATTCAAGTTGGCAAACTAAAACAGACTGTATACAATGTTGCGAGGCTATTCAAATGTTGCAATGTGACGCTACCTACACAAAAGGTTAATTGCATCTCTAACCACCTGAGCAGCTTTGTGGTGTATTTTTTTTTCTTTGCAATTTTTTTAGCACACAACTGCCTCAGAATGCATTCTGAGTTTTTTACTTTTATAAAACATGAAAAATGATTACTCTTCTTCCAATGTAGGAAGTGGAAATAGTGTGATTTCTTACTTTATCCAACATACAGGTAATTACTACACATTGGTCAAAAGGTGAGTGTGTTTTAGAAATGTTTTAATTCAGTATTAGAATTTGCTGCTGAGTAATGAAACTTATGCTTGCAGATGGAAAAAGTGCTAAATATGACCCAGGTGACCTAGGTCTGATTAGAATTTCAGGCATCTGAACCCCTGGCAGGAAAGGATAGGCATGTCCACCCTGAAGGGAAGGCTGTGTACGTGGATGTACCTCTTGGTCAATCTCTGGTGGATACACTGAGGTGGAATGATATGTCAGCATGTTCCCATAGCATGTGTACAACAGGACATTAAAAATGTAGTTATGTTAAGAAACTAAGGAATAATGCACAGCATTGCTCCTAAACTTATTCAAAATGGCACCACCTATTCAGACCTATAACACATTGCCAATATACTAGCAAACAAATTCAGTGCTAATTTTACGCAGAGACTTTTTTCCCCAAAGAATACATATCTACATCCACTGACTGATGCCAGGGGGGACATCCAGATAAGGGAACGTGCTAGAGTGATGATTGTGATGCCACTTACGCACTTGTTCCCTATGGCTGGCACATGTACCTCAAAAGCAGTACATCTTAGTCATGCAGTCTGTGTTGGTGACCTCTCTATAAGTTGGGAGAGGCTAGCATTCATAGGATGACCACTGCTAAACACAGGGAATGCCAGAGGATCATCTTGTTCCCCCACTTTCTCTATAGTGGGAGATTTGTGTGGTCTACATTGTTGGCATTGTTAATGGATTGTGCATTTGAGCATGGTGTCACAGTCATTGGCTAAATGTGACCCACTGACATCTGGTATGTTTTTGAGCTGTTGTGCTAGACCCTCTGTCATTGGGACCTGTGAATGCATTCAGATAACATGCCTGTGGCAATACTGGATCATAAGTGTCATTTTCAGCACCACATGTTACATAATCTGTTACATGTCAATTATGTACATAGCCTATGGGTACATATGCAGCTTGTAGTGCAGATTATCACAGATGCAACCCTGATGGCAGATGAGAACATATATGCATATGCTCTTGTCTGACTGAACCATTCCCACTAGTAGGCCACACAGTAAAGAATGCCTAGATGAATGGTGACCAGTTTGCCTTTGCATAAAACTCGCTGTACTCCTCAGCAGCTGTTTATGTTTACCTACATCCCCTATTAGCACCATCAGTATTTTTAAATGCCTGCAGTCCCTATGCTTATCAGCAGCAGCTGTTTATATATACACCTGTACTCCCTTCATACCTCTCAACTGTACAGATTTTTGCCTCATATTTTTGGTCCAGTTTTCATAAAACTGTGGTTTTCTGGCAAATTAGTGGCAAATCATGAAAGATTCAAGTTAGAAAATAATGACTGACATTTTAGTTTCAGACTTCATACCCTTCAGAAGATTCATGCTAATGCACAACCTGTTATTTTATTAACTTTCTAAGTTTGTAAGAGCAATATTTAAAAATTGTCCCTATTTTTGTGTCTTGTCCTTTTATTTATGGTTTTGCCCAGATTTCTGGCTCTAAAAAGTTGAGAGATATGTCCCTGATGAGTAAGAAGTATGAAAATCTAACGTCTGACAATAATGCCAGACTGATTTTTCTGGCAAATGTTTGAAAATTAAAATGATTTTACAAGGGAGAGGGTAAAAAATATGAAGCAGTAACAGGAATACTCTTCAAATCAGAGACTGGTGAGAGGAATGGTAACATCTGTGAAATCATGGCCAAGTGGCAGCAAATGGAGTACATAGTTTCCCCTGCAAATGTGACCAGTGTTATAGAATGCCTACCAAGGGGTACAAAAAAAAAACAGTCCATGCTCACTGATTACCAATGCTTCTCTTTTGTCATCAGCCAGTACACCTGCACTCACCCTACTTGCCAGCAGTTTATGTACTCCTGCACTCCCTATACTCACCAGCAGCAGTTTATATACTCGCGCACACCCTATATTCATTAGAAGCATTTTAGGTACTCCTGTAGTTTCTGTAATCAGCCAGCATTTTTTGTGCACCTGTATGCGCTCTATACTCTTCAGCTGTTTAAGCACTTCTGTGTACCCTGTACCACACATTCAGTAGGAAACATGAAGTGGGAAATAAGCATGTCCTCTACATTTCAGATATTGGTTTTACATAGATTAAACTTTAATTATTGGGACGACTTCTACAGCACAACCTAATAATATGCTAAAAAAATTTGGTTCATATGCTTTTAATAAGCTTACAGTCAGAGGCCATTAAAAAGCTCGACCACATTACCCAGTATTGATGGTATGTTGATGGATTCAAAACCAACGCTGGTAAAAAAGCCTTCTCTAAATTGACCCCAACAGTATGGAATCACCCACATCTGAAACCAGACAAGAAGTCGCACTATACAGTTTCAAAAATATACTGAACAAAAGCTTGTTCAAAGAAGCATCATTTTCTTAATACAAAAAAGGGTACTCTAAGCATATATCATAGATCACATCAAGCAGGTAAGAACCTAAATCAATGGGTGTCCACTTTCATAATAAATTGGTTCTCTTCTAAAGCTCTGTTCAACTCGTGCAGTAATGTGTAAATACAACTTCTACTATTCTATCTCCATCATATGATACAAAATATCTTCTTACATGTACACAGTAATGTCTGTGTGGTTTGGTAAAGGTGGCAGCCACCACAGCTACAAAGTGCTAAGCAGCATAACTGACCAAAAATCGATTATTTGTGCAATACCTGCATTTAAATAACTGCACTTGCACTATAAACTGAAGTGCTTTAGCACTTCGTGTGGCATAAACTATAGCAAGCAGTTGCTGCAGTTTAAAATGAAGAAACTGGGTTTTTTAAATGTTTTGACAGATCATGCACACTGCCAGTAATGGACTCTTGTCACTCATGCCTTTCAATCAGTATTATCCTGCACCATCCTGTGCAAAATCCACAGGGCGGTACTTTGAGATGTAATCCAGTACATTAGATTATGCCACTATGCATATCAATGTGGACTGCAGATACCAAGATCATTATTTTGAAGCTACAGCAAGGCATTCACATTCCAGTCCTTTACCGTCAATCAGCACAAAACTACTCCAAAACTGCATGCATACCTGCAGGGTAGGGAGGGTGGCCTAATGGTTAAGGTGTTTGCTTTACAAACACAAGGTGCAGGGTTTGAGTCTCACAAGGGATGATTGGCTAGGCTTAAAATGGCTCGCAAGGGCAGTTAGCTTAGTACTAACCTATGAACCTATATACAATATACATATATCTAACGTATGCATCACACACACACACACACACACACACACACAAGCACTTAGCATACAGTCAATAAAGCTCTCAGTTTCTTTGCAAAGAAATTGGTGGCAAAACCAAAAAATAACGTGACAGAGGCCCAAAATAAAATAAGATATTAATACAATTCACTCTGAAAGCTAATAGAACACATTTTACATTGATAAGCTTTCTCTGAAAAGTAAAAAGAAGGCCAGCCTAATGACTGGCATACTGAGTGACTAATCCTCACTGAGTTAACAGAAAAAATGTTATGTGGGACAGGACAAAATGAGTCAAAATCAGAGATGTTTGGCTAACAGATAACATACATATGCATACGTTATGTATAATTTGTTGACTAGGTTAGTCCCAGTAAACCTATGGCTTCTTTTCAGTGAAGACCTAAGTTAGCAGAAATGCTGATGAGGGGGTGGGGATTTGGCAAGGGTATTGGGGAAAATTTCTGTACTCTTTGTGCTAACTAAAGTTGGATGTTTTACATCCACCTGAACTACCACCAGTATGGTGTAGATGGAGTCTCATTTTAACATCTCATTCAAAGAATGGCACACACAACATTTCAGCAATCTTCTTATGCTGCACTGCCATGTCTGTATTCAAAAAGTGAAGCCAAATACCCACTGTGGTTGTATACACTATTGCTCTTACAGAAAGACTGGCCAGAAAATTACCACACCGTTTAAAATAAACCCTGTATTTCAGAAAAAATGCCCACCCTAATGCAGTCAACAGATATAAAGAAAAATAAGCTACAAATGTGTAGAAATCTCACCCATATGTAGAAATAACTGCCCACACAATACACAGTAAAACTGGCAACCACCAAAAAAATAAAACTTATTAGAGTACAAACCTTTTATAGTTTTTAAATGGTTACATGATTTAAATATTAAAATAATGCAACAAGTACACCAAATGCATCCTTTCTACTTAGTTTCTTCAGTAATTACATCAGACACAAGATGGCATAAATAATTCACAGTTTAAATAAGAATCTCCCAAACTTGGAAATGTTTACGGTGATATTGAATTGTATTAACCCACCAGATGCGCAGTAGCAAGCCCCACCCAAACTCCGCCTGACACATTGCAATGTAATATTAAGCATCTGTGCCAAAAGCAACCCAATGTTTTATTGCACATTCACTACCAAAAAAGAAATGTTTTACTAGGGACATAAAACTAAAATGCCCGTTGTACTTCACATTTCAGTCAATCAGGCAGAGTTCACACCACAAAACTGTTTCTCCAAATGATACTGTTATTAACAGCTGAAATTGTTTGCAGTACCAGCACCGTTGCCCAGCACTTGTTCAGCGGGGGGATGTTTGGGGGCGCAGCGCCATCACAAGGGGGTGCAGGGGGCTTGCCCCCCTGAAAAAGGAGAAAGTAATAATTTCGACGAGGATGGAGTTCATTGTGTGCATGGATTCCATGTCAATCATGGTGTATTTACATACTGAAACTCTGCCCGCCGCCTCTTCAGTCAAACAGGCCACGCTCATTCCTGTGCGAACTAACTGGTGAGTTAATACACTTCGATATCTCCATGTTCACTTACCTGTAATGTCCCAGTGTGTGGTACAATCAAGTTATGTGAATTATTCTTGTCGCCACTTGCTTCTACATAGCTGATCATTTCTCCAAATGGCTTTCACAAAACCTATTTACTACCTAAGGAACAAAACATGGCCATTATAAGTAAAACTTACTACAAAAGGTCACAAATTCAGCACCCCTCCTTTTACAAATCATACCGACTGTAAGTCAAAAGTCCACTGCCACCAGCCACAAAACCACAATTCTTACAAAACAGAAATTGATAAAGAAGGCTGCACTAACCTCTTCAACCTTCTACTTTGACTGTAAGTTGTCATCTGAGGTGCTGTCTGTGGAAAGTGACAAACATGTATCACATCATAAGACATCCCCACCCCAAACAGTTAAGAAAAAAACTCTGCTAACCCTTGTCTTACCACAGGATGCATTCCAGCAATGCCTCAAATCACTACTTCAAATAAATAAATAAATGCATTAAATGAATAGTCATTTTAAGCAACACACCACTTGAGATTCTTACTCAATTAAAAGAAAACCAGGATCAATGCAGAACAGTGTAGTTATGGTGTAATCAAACTGAATACAGCCATTTTCACCTGTGCTGCTACCTTATTGTTTGATCCAGTATCCAGGATCAGCAGCTCTTAAACACATTCTAAGCTTGCTGTCATCATCCTTGGAAATGTGTTTAAGATTAGCAGCTCTTAAACACATTTCCAAGGATGATGACAGCAAGCTTAGAATAATAAATGAAACTTAAGTCAAATTCCTCTTACCACATACAGTGTGTGTGGGTATGGGGGGAATGAACTCAAGTTTGTAACTATTTTTATAATTTTAGTCAGTCTTTTAGTTTGTGATAAACTGATTTTCTTTGGAGACCATCTGGAGAAATTTCAAAAAACTGTGTATACAATTTTAAGTGCAATGTTTATCAGCCTGCAACACACATTGAACAACTATAGAAAAATGATTAGAGTGAAGATCTAGGGAACCACAAATATCAGCTACCCAAGACAAAAGTTACAGAACAAAATCTGATATGAGGGGAATAATATTCATTGTAATAATGATCCCCTAAGAGTCGACCCATGGTAAGGGATTTGGGTACGCCCACAGTCAGTAGCCTCTCCTTTGACCACCACATGGCCACAATGGTGAAGAAATCCTTTTATGCTGAACAACTTATAAGTAAGGACATGGCATCTACATCACAAGATGTCATTATCCTACTGTACTCCACCCTTATTAGACCAATCTTACAGTATATTGCGCCATTTGGTATGTATCTGACCAGGCATATGCAACAGCTAGAGTGACTTCAGAGGTTCCTTACTAAAATAATAAAAGGTGTAACAAACCTGCCTTATGCAGAGTGCCTTCAAGCCATTTCCCTCAACTCCGTCTCCTATTGATTGATGGGTGATCTATGCATGGCTTACAAGGCATCCACAAACCCCACATTTATGAATCTCCTACATATTCGTAAGTCAGAGTACCATAATTACAAGGTATAGCGACCTGAAATTTGTCTGTGACTTAAACAGAACATTCTGGAGAGACAGATGTGTCCCAGAGACTGCCCTTTATATGGGGCAGGCTTGGATGGGGAATAGGAAATTTACACTGGGCCTGGCACTCATGTCCTTTATGGACAGATGTAGCATATAAATGCCTTGCTGTCAATGTCCTATTCAGACACAGGACATCATTATTATTTCAGGAACATTTGGCTGGGCTTAGAAAGGTCCCCCAGTCATTAGCCTAGTAACAATCTGTGAATCTGAGTTATCATGGCCATAACTTTAAAGTGTTCCTCAAATTGAGGAACATGTCCCATTTGGGGTCTTACAAAGTTCATATTCCTAGCAGTTCCACATTGAAAGGGTCTGGCACACATTTAGTGTTAGGAATTTAAGTGATATCCATGGTAAATAGAAATTAATCATATTAATTCATTAAAAGATTTTTTATAAGTAAAACCAGCATATTTTAACCATCCTGTGACCTTCCTAGTTGAAGTTGTTAGTAAGTGGTCCACATTTTGCCCATTTGTTCCACATTAACAGGGTTAGTGTGTCTTATTTTGGAGATGGAAGGTTGAGAGCTATGATAAATAATGACACAGGAAACTTTGTGACATTGGATCCAAACCAGTTTTGTTTAATCAAGGGCAGGTCAATGCCTACTTCACCTGGTGGCCTTGTGTGAGACAGTCACCAATGCAATGGATGAGGAGAAAATTGTGCATACTGCCTATCTCAGTCTGGTTCTTGAAATTATGGATAAACCCCTACATCACCCACTGGATAGCCAACTAGCTCACAGATAGGAACCAAGAAGCCATGATGGGGGAGTCTACCTCCACAAAAAGGCCAGTCACCAGCACTTGCTTTTATGCCTGTCTTGTAGAGCAGACGGTAGATGCTGAGAACCATTCTAAGAATGCAAATGGGCTCATCCCAACAAAAGCCCTGAAAAGGCATTGTATTACCTATTGTTGTAGTAGAAACACATTTATGTGAAGAACAGTTGTAGACCTGTAGAAACACATTTATGTGAAGAATAGTTGTAGACCTGTTGAAGAGGACAAGGCTATATCACTGTTTTTGGATATGGCACTAAATGTCTAACTGAAGATAATAAGATCATTATCAGGAAGCTAACTATAGCTAGGCAGTCACATTCCTGCCTCAAACAATACAGGACTACTCCCAAACTGGGCACACACAAAACCAAACCATATTCATATATGTATACACAGATCATAGAGACACAGATATACACACACAAGCATACATTTATTAATATAACCTAGATAAATAATCCATACACAAGTATAAAAATGTCCCTACAATCTGTAGAAAATGTTATATGCAAGATTGGCTATCAAATAACACTTTTTAAAAATAGTCTGGCATAACAGAGTTAAACAATCAGAAGGAAAGAAAAAAATGTAAGAAAAATTTCATGCATACGAAAAATAACTTGTTACATACAGTATGCAGTAAAATGAGCAATCTGTAATAAATAAATCCTAGTATACAACATTTTAAACTATTTAAAGCACAAAACATTACAACAGAAAGTACAATAAATTCATAACTCTTACTTATCCTCTCCTCCAGTAGTTGCACTCAGCACACACAATGGCATAAATAATTCAGGACAATTTAAGTAGGAAGTTCACAAGCATTAAACAAAATCACTTACCTTAATATCCAGCTGCATGGTATAATTAAGTATGCCTTCTACAAGGCTTTACATTTCTTCAAATGACCTCGACATAACCAACCTACTAGCAAAATAATAAAACCTAGCCATTATATACAACATTTACCACAATATAACCCAATGTCAGAAGTCTTCCTTTTACAAGACCTACCATGTTCAATTCATTATCCCTGTCACCACCAAAAAAAGTAAAATTCTAAATAAATAACATTAATAATCAAGAAAAAATACTGTAATATCTCACCCAACCTTACATTGTGACCATGTGTTCTCAACTGAGCTGAATTCTGTAGAAAGTTATACAAATACATCAACTCCTAAAGAAGCACATCAATCACACCCCTTGTGATCCAATAAATAAATAAATGAAATAGAAAAAAAAAAAAAACTGACAGTTGATTCTCCACAGGAAGCACCCAGGCTATGCCTAAACTCATTACTTTGTAATGAGTGCATTACCTCATTGACAAACTCAAATAAAGACATACATTGAACAAATGGATACATTGTAAACAGCCCATCATTTATGCCTCTCATTCAAAATTAGGGATTAACCCGCGGTGGTGGTGCTGCGGTAGCGTTGTCGCCTCACAGTAAGATGCTGTCTGGTTCAATTCTCAACTACAGCGTATTCTGCGTGGAGACGTGCGTGAATGGGCGTACCTTTGTTGAAGGTTGTGCGTCAGGGCTGGTAACTCGGCATGTAAAAATCAACTACCAATCATTAGTGGACCGGAGTTCCGCTGTGGCGACCCCTAACTGGGAAAAGCCGAAAAACACAACAACATTAAAAAAAATAGGGATTATTGCAGAAGACAGTGTAGTTAGTGCCTCATCAAGCTGAATATGGTAATTTTCACCTCTGCTGGCACCTGTTGTTTAATCCAGGGGCCAAGATAAAAAATGCTTAACGTATCCAAGGATGATGGGAGTGAGCTTAGAGTAATTGTATGCAAGGTAATTAATTCATTATAGTTTGTCAGCCTTTTACATCATGTGATAAACATTAAGAAACTGTTAATTTTGTGTTAATATTTCAATATACAGAAAATTGAAAAAAAAACAGTCTGTGTACAATTTTAAGTGCATTATTTAGGAGTCTGTAGTAGACATGCAGCAGATACAGAGAAATAATTACAGTGGAAATCTAGGGAACCAGAAATAGCTTCTCATGTAGGGAAGGGCTGTATAAATAGAATATAGTACGTTGGGAAACACCTTCTTTTAAATGACCATCTCACATCACAGCAAAAACCAAAATTTCATGTCCTATGGGTTAGTTTGAGATTTCCTAAACTAGTATCCGAAGATGGTCTGAAGCACTGATGCACACACAGTACAACGCATAGATGCATTTTTACAGATCAGGTGATACAGTTATAGTCCTGCAATGCACTGAATAGTGCGCATTCAGTTTTTATAGCATGCATAGCCCAGTGTAAGTGACATATTTGTGGTGCAGCTATACATCATCCATAGTGAGAAATAAAATATAGAGTAATGAGAAATGCTTCAAAACAGTATAAAGGAGACATGCAGTTCCTTAAGAAACCATAGTCCATTTTGATAGTATGAAAGCCTGTATATGAGGTGACATGAAGGATTTTATATATATATATATATATATATATATATATATATATATATATATATATATATATATATATATATATATATATATATATATATATATACATATATGTATATGTATATGTATATATATATATATATATATATATATATATATATATATATATATATATATATATATATATATATATATATATATATATATATAAAACGCACACACACACACACACACACACACACACACACACACATATATATGTATATATATATATATATATATATATATATATGTATGTATATATATATATATATATATATATATATATATATATATATATATATATACACACACACACACACACACACACACACACACACACACACACACACACACACACACACACACACACACACACACACACACACCAAGGATTAACAGTATAAATTAAACCTAAAAAACACATTTGCTATGGCTAGAAGTGACTGTCTGTAGGCCCTTGATACCAACAGCTGCTATAATACCTTTCCCTCTAACCTTCCTGCAGTAGTCTATTTAATTAAAAATACTTTCTTCCAGTATATACACCCTTCCTGCAGGAAGCACCACTGAACACTGCTACTTTGCATTCTGAGTTCAACACCTCAAAGTCTAATCATGTGTGCGCAAATACTTTGTCAACATCTGCACAAATACGTTTTGTAACATTGCGCTTTAGGAAGAGATTTTGAACAAACATAAGTATTGCTACTGGATTGTATTACTTCATTACACAGAAAGTGCTTAATGTACTCAAGTGAACTGTGTGGTTGATTGACCTCTTCATTCTGGGCAGTTAGGTCTGCAATGCATCACTTAACATTTGCAAATGATATAGAGCCTTGGCACACATACTTCATCATTACTTACCCTGTATTGTTTGGTATTGACAGTGCACATTGCCCATGCATAAACAGCATTGCTAACACCATTAGCATTCATTAAGGTTTACATATCCGCATGATAGCCTGAAGATCCATGACTGCTTCATTGTCCATCGTATGTTTCTGGATGTCTCATGTACACAGTACAGGTACATGTCCGTCTCAGTTCTGCAATGTACATTAATGACATAATAGCTGGTTCAAGTCAGCAATATGTATGTATTATTGATCATAAGATTGCATTTACTCTTTCAATATCACTCAATATCAGTGACAGTGGTGCAACAGGGAACACACTTGCCTTTAGTGTAGCAGGTTGTGGAATCTATTCCTACACCAGGTAGACTGATTGCTGACACTTGCAATTCAGCATATAGGGGGTGTGCTGCACTCCTGAGTGTGCAGTCGTTCGGACAAAACATTGAAGCAAGGCCCATTCTGCTTGAGTTGTTGGTAGCTCAGGTGGATATAAAAGATCACACAGCACATATCGAAAAGAGTAGGGATCCTTTATTTAGATATATATGTACATATTTACAGATTTATAAAATAATTTAAAATCTTTTTCATTTTTAAATTTTAAACATCAAAACTTGCCATTTTTATATTTTTATATCAACCCCCCACTTCTTTCATAACCATAAACTAATTTCCTTTTAAATTAGTGACTATATACATTTCCCAGTAAACATGATTTCATTATTTAATTCTGTATTATCCAAACTACATAAACTATGTTCTTATTTTTCAAATATTTGTTAGTTTTCATAATATCCTCATCAGTCAAATGATTATGCTTTTGAGATCCTTATTAATTATTTATTAATTTCCAATCTTAACCTCTCAAAACACCATTACCTGGTTCAGCAGCTACCTCTCTGACAGATCTCTGACAGTAAAATGGAAGACTGGCACCTCAGCCTTCCTTCCCACCCCAACCGGGGTACCCCAGGGATCCATTCTTGGCCCTATGCTCTTCAATATCTTCATTAATGATTTCTATGCAGCTATTCCTAACACTAAGGTAGTACAATATGCAGACAACTCAACTTTAGTTTGCTCTGCATCAAACCTCCCTGAGCTCCAAACAAAAACTCAAACTGCCTTCTCAACTACTGAGAACTGGATGCTCCAAAATCACCTCTCTTTGAATGCCAACAAATCAAAGATCCTTCTAGTGTCTCCCTCAAAATCTATCCACCTAGACAAAACCTTTTTCAAGATTACAAGCCTTGCCAACTCCACTGTAGAAGTTGTTCCTTTTGCTAAACTTCATGGAGTTACAATTGACGAACACCTAAAATTCGATACCCATATTCAGCTAAATATAAAGAAAACCCATCAGAAACTTGGCATGCTGTACAGAAACTCCCACTTCCTCTCCCCCTCAAGACAGAGCCTTGCCACTACCTTCTTACTACCCTCACTAATGTATGGTGCTCCCCTACTAACCAACCCGTCTTCCTCCATCTCTTCTAAACTAGAATACTGTTACAATAAAATCTTAAAGTTCGCCACCACTTCCAAATACTCCATTCACCACTGTAAACCTCTCCACCAGCTGCAATGGCTAGAATTCCCAAACTACCTTGACTACCTCCAACTTTTCACTAGGGTTACCACCTGTCCCACTTTGCAAGGGACAGTCCCTGTTTGGGCAATTGTGTCCTGACAAAAAATATTAAAAATGGCAAATGTCCTGAGATTGTAGGATATAATTATGTCCTATATTTTATGTAATAGTTGCATTAAAACAGTTATTCTGTATCTAAAATACCTAAATGTTATAAGAAACAGAATAAGCAACTAAAATGCTACAAGAATAAGCTTTTATTTAGGCAAAAAAGTTAAGTTCTATCCTTTGTACTGACCGTGGGTATGTGTCTGCCTGTAAAATCTGATTTTTTTTGTCCCGAAAATATCCCACTTTGGCCATTTGAAAAGGTGGCAACCCTACTCTTCACCACTCACAAGCTTATTTTCAAACCAACTATATGCCCAGCACTAACATCTTACATTATACACCCCAAACAGAACTCTAAGATCTACCCACCAAAATCTAATATCCGTTTATAAACCAAACCTTCCCACTGGTCAGATCTCCTATCCTTTTCTGTCGCCAAAAATTGGAATTCTCTCCCTCCATCTCTAAGAATTTCTGAGAACTCTGAACACTTCAAAACTCAGCTGCATTTTTACCTCTCCCAAAAATGGAAATGCAGTTGCACTCCACCTACCTAATCTGCTTAATACATATATTCTTTATAACACACAAAGTTTGTTCTTCCTTACACACTATTGATTAACCCTACGTACTGTCTTCATGCTAATGCTACTTCTGTACCACTCTGAGGATTTAAACATCTGTATTAATTTAACTCATGCTAATATTCATGCATAAAGAACTCATCCATGCTAATGTTACTTCTATATCGTTCTCAGATGATTTAAACCTCTGTATTAATTTAACCTTGTACTATTGTTTTCAACCACTAAACATGTAAATATGCTTTACATCCTTCTCCAAGCTGCTGTTTAACTTTTGTTTAGTTTTTGCTATTTTGTATGTAACATTTGCTTAGTTTGTTTCTGTTTCCACTATGTATTGTACTTCATATTATGGAGCTTGTACTTTGTATTGTTGGAGCTTTTCTCCCAGGGACTCCACTGAAAACGGGCTCTTTGAGCTCAGTAGACCTCCCCGGTCATCAAACTGGAAATAAGTAAATTATTACACTCTTAACAATCTTGTATGCCTAATAATTATAATCATAAGTATTGTTGTATGCTATATTTTACTTTCACATGCTATAATGTTGTTTCTAATTGCCATGCATGCTTTGTTTGCTTTGTTATTCTATGTTATGTTTCTTGTCTTATTAATCTGTACACTGTGCACTTTATTCTATGTATTTACTGTGGAGCTTTTCTCCCCTGGTCTCCACTGAAAAAGGGCTCTGTCCCAGCTGGACTAACCCGGTCAACAAATGTCAAATAAATAGAGTTCATTATAAATATCCCTTTGAAAGACTGTACTGAAAACTGATGCTGTTTGAATAGATTGTCATGCCATACCAGTTATAGTGAGACTCCTCAGGACTGAGGATATGGGATGATGTAAATTGATTCATGCACATGATGTAATGCTTTCACATAACCATACTCATGACGATTGGTGATACACTTATACCAAGGCACATTCATTGATTCCACTATAGTATTGATTTTCATTCCAAACCAGCAGTGAGTGAGTGACTGTAAGCATTTGTGTCCTTAACTATATTGCAGGAATGAAATCCCCCATAATTATACTGTGTACGTATAAAGTGGCAGAGGCCTCCTCCATCCATTTTAGTAGATAAAAATTATGGACAAGTAAAGTAAAGCTGATTCAGTGACTTACATAGGTGGAGTTCAACAGCTGTGATAACATTCCACTTTGGTGAGTGTAAGTAATAGCCATATTGTTAGTTGGAGGAGTCGTACAGCTTGATGTTCAATTCTAACAAAAAGAATAATTTTGTGTGAATGTACTGACTTCACACAATAAACATTATATCACACTGGTGTTATCCCATGATACGCTGCACAAGCACATGTGAACGTAGCTTTGGATTTCATGCCAGTAGACATTTGTTGTGCCAGTGTTATGGTGAGAGTGCTTCTGTGGTGTACATGTGTATGCTCCATTTCTTGGGCGATGTGTACAAAATACATTGAAAACTTCCTTGTTATAGGACTGATCAGAGTTGTGTGCACTTGATCATACTCAATTACCATCCGTCTGACATGCTGATATGACAGATTGTCAAGGATCATTTCTTAATTCACACATTCATTTCAGTTGTTTGTGACCATATCCATTGCCATCTCCTATAGCAAATGCCGATAATGCACAGCCCTGTGGAATACATTGCATTATAGTGTTTTTTTTTTTATCTATTCCTAGCCATCTGCATAACTGTGACAGACAGGAGTGCCTCATGCAAGGGTATTGCGCATGTTGTACTTTGCTTCCACATTTATAATACCACACGCACCTACCTGTGCTGTACATAGCTATTATAATAATTGAAGTGCATAATTCCCTTCAAGGGTGATTCCCCCCTCCTACATGTGTTATCCCTATTTCCATGGTGTATGCCGTTAATACACAGCTCAGTGGTAACACTGATGGCATGGGTTAGATTCCTGCAAAAGGAGATTGTGAATTCTAAGCCATTTGTTTTTTTCCAAAATGTTATAATGACGAAATGTACACTATACAAATATCTGTCCTTACTGTCATCTCAACTCAACATGTTAATGACATTCATAGCTTATGTAATCCACTTTGTTACAATGTTAATTTGTGTAATTGTTGCATCCTAGAATATCATGTCTGATTTTAGTTTCTTATATTTGCTCAATAAATGTCACAATTGTTACACCACACATTGCACAATTGTAGTATTACAAAATTGTCTTTGTGACATAATGTACATTAAATCAATTATCTTACTATGATGTGAACATTTATCCTCCCCTTTTACATATTTCTGTGTACATCTCTTTGCTTTCTGTACATATTGCCCTCAGTACACTTTCCCTGCCTGGTTACCCATCCATTGTACTTGCTTTTGCTGTTTACCTTCCTGTCTTACCTATTTCTGTATTCATGTTTAATTTATGTGCACATTGCACTCGCTACACTTTCACTGCCTGGTACAGCTAGCATTATCTGCCCTATGTAACTCTATGTGCTGTCCTTAAGAGCACGATTAACAGTTTTGCCCATAGGTAAGTATGTTTGTTTACAGTGTGTGCTCATGCTGCTTAATACATTTTCATGGCCGCCAACACTGCTTTTGGCCATGAAAATGTGCTTGTATTCATGTAAGCATGATGAACAGCATGCATATACGATTAGCGCTGCTGCTCATTGAGCTAACACATAAATATCATGTAGGCTTCAGACTTTAGTGTATATAGGTTCATAGGTGTTTACCAGGCTAATGACCACAAGCATCTTTTTAAGCCTAGGCATGCATCCCAAATCTCTGAGTTCTGGTACCCTTGATGACTGTAAGCATGGGCCTGGGAGTTGAAACATTTACAAGCAGGGACCTGGGAGAATAAACCATTTAAAGGCTGCCTGTGTCCATTAGAAACATAGGTGGCAAACCAGGGATGAATTTCCTCTTCCCCATTCAATTGTCCAAGTTGCACTTGAATTGAGTTAGGGAGGACCTATTCTTGAAATGGAAATGGGATCTGTTCAGTAAACAGGGTAGTCTCTGGGACACATACAGTGGATATAAAAAGTGTACACACCTGTTAAAATGCCAGGTTTTTGTGATATAAAAAAGAGACCACACATTTTAGGGTGTGCACACTTATGCAACCAGCTTATTGTACATTTTTTATTTTTTATATTTTTCCCCTAACAGATTTGTTTGTTTTTCAATTGAATTGTAAAGATTATAGGTCATATTAAAGGTGGGAAAAGTTTTGAAATGATTTATTGTGGTCTCATTTCTCATATCACAAAACCTGGCATTTTAACAGGGGTGTGTACACTTTTTATAGCCACTGTACCTGTCTCTCCAGCAGGTCCTATTTATATCACATGGAAAGATTTAAGTCTTTAGAGTGAGTAATTCTGGTGCTGTTTGTTTTGCAGATAATGCAGGAGGTCCATCAGA
This sequence comes from Protopterus annectens, assembly GCF_019279795.1. Classification (NCBI taxonomy): domain Eukaryota; kingdom Metazoa; phylum Chordata; order Ceratodontiformes; family Protopteridae; genus Protopterus; species Protopterus annectens. Next base: position 164,147,671 of record NC_056747.1, on the reverse strand, counting down.
TTGGGGTCTCACAATGCCCTGTATGTCAGGCATAGATCTTCCCTCAACAGCCTAAAGGAGACAGAATATAGAGATAGAGCCTTGAGGCTGTCTGCACAGGACATGTTACTTATGTCCCGTATTCTTTTAGTGAAGAACATTTGTGGGGATTCCAGTTGTTGGATGTGCCTAGTAAGGTACATGCTTCTCCTATGTCTTGGTTTGTGGGACAAGCCAGTCCATAATGGCTTCTATCTTTCTCTCTCATGCTTTATCAGACCTCTTCCAAGCATGCATCTCGGATATCTCATCTGAGTCCTCCCTTTCTTGCAGCTGTGTGCAGTAATGGCAAGCCCTGCTTGCTGTAATAAACTTTGCACTACCTGCACCTTTTGAAGGTGGGAATCCCACTCTCTTGAATGGATCATAGAATGGTTTATGAATCCCAGGAATTGTTTCTTCAGTTGTATGCCTAGATTTCAAATGTGGATGCATACGGATTTGTAAAGATAGACTGAAAGGATATGGACAGAATATTACACTTTGTGATATATATTGCAAAAACGGATTTCTTTTTAAGGCCTATAGAAAAAAATGTATTCACATTGTCTAAAAATCATTAATCCAGGTCTATGATTAATCCAGTGCAAAGAAAAAGAAAAAGTAAAAAAAATCTATGGAGGTCATAACAGTTATATTTTGAAACTTATAAACCATCTTAATATCGATAAATAAAGCTCTTACTATTTGTAAATATTACATTGACTTCCCATCACATTTTCTTAGACTTCTTACTTACCAGGGTTACATTTTATGTAAAATAATATCTTTTTTCTCACAAGTGAAACTTAGACACTGGTAAATTCTAAAGTGTAGCTTGAAATCCCATACAAATGATTTCAGTCATTTGCAAACATGCAACCCACTCCACCTCATTAATAATCTGAATTCTAGAATGGAATCATTGTAGATGTACTGCAGCACTTCAACATTGCACAAACTATTAGCAATGTGCTTCCACTTACTCCAGGCCATAAACTTGAAAGTTAAACAGCCACAGTCTATAGTGCTCACAGATTAATATATTTATTTTAATTAAAAAAAATATTCTCCAATGATGCATTGTTTAAAAAGGGAATCCATCCATCTACAACCCCCTTTTACCCATTTTTGCACGTGGGTGCCGCTTCAGCAGTGACAATCCACAGGTAATGTTTACACTGCCTGGTGGCTAGACCTGTCTCAGTTGTTTTTCTATACCAAACATACACACACACATTTAATACAAGTGGTATATTTAATTACAGTAGTGAACATGCTGGTATAATAACAAAACAGTGCAATGAAGACTAGGTTACCAAAATTGGAACCAGTCAATGACTAGTTATGCATATATAACTAGTGGAGAAACTGAAATTAGATATGTCATGTACCACTTGAAGGATTTGCTGTTGAAATAAAAATTATACTGGACAAGTATGGAAAGTCTGACAAATGTTTTAAGATGAAAATTTCAGACTCTGGTAGCAGGATGACATACCTGATTTATTGTGAATTCAGGTTATACATTTTTATCATGTATGTACAGAAGAAAATTAGCCAGGAGACGCATTTAGACCTATTATATGAGGAAACGAGCACAGACCAGTTGGAATCATGAAATATCTGTTTGATCAGAATGAGACACATTTCATGTAGAAGTTTAAAATGATTATGAAATAAGCAATAGTCGGCAGACTTTTTCCCCAAACACATTTGAATGAATTTGGGTAAATTAGGCCAATGTATTAGCATATGAAAGAAGATGTTTCTATCTGTCTGATAATGGCAGTAATCTGGTGAATATAAGAGTTCACAAAAACAAAATCTGCATACAGAAAAGCACTGTTGGCTTCATTAGTCTGTCCAGCAACCTACCTAATAGTATTCCTCACAGATGATGCTATCTCTGAATTCAACAAGCTCTTCCTATGTGTTGTAAAAGCACTAACCACCCCCCCTCAGATTAAAAAGAGTCAAATCCAACCCTGCCCCATGGCTGTCCTTAGCAACTAAACAACTTATGAAACAGACAAATCATGGAACTTCTGGACCAAAAATAAGAGATATTCATTTTCGAGTATATAGACAAGTAAAAAATATAACAAAACAACCTATACACCAAATGTAAGAAAACCTACTACTCAGCCAGTCAAAGCAAAACTGTTCTGGGTCTCACTCAATAAACTGTTAAATCCAGGACATGTTGCGCAGCTGGAACCAAACACACAGAAACAAAGCAATAGCATAATCAACCCATTCAATACCTACTTCATCCGTACAGTGTAGTCACTAACCAACCAGATGACTAATCAAGCTTTTGAGCTGCCTACTCAATCAAATAACCTTCAGCATTTCTCCTTTCAACCAATTCTCAGTGATACCATCAAAACATACTTGAAAAAATTAAAGCTTACTACAACTGCCCCAACAGTCTACTTAATGAATATCTTAAAATAGCAGTTAAGACTATTGCATATCAAGTTTAAATTCTGAGAAATCAATCCATATATGAAAATAAAGTTCCCTCCCTGTGGAGAAATCATTCATTATTCCACTGCACAAGGATGGAATCAATACAGATCTTTCAAACTATAGCTCAATTGCTATTTTATCTCCTTTTTCAGAAATATTAGAAAAATGTATTCACAAGCAACTTCTCAACTGCCTTATAGATAACCAGCATCTGCCTTCAACCTAAAACCACTTCCATCCTCATCATAGCACAATTACTGCTTTACTGAAATTTGTTAATACTGTCAACAGCCACAGAAATGATATAAGCCTAGTCTCCACCATCTTCCTAGGCTTATAAGCTAGCGATACGGTCTCCCACCAGAAACTCTTATAAAATCTCATCTTTAGGACTCACCATCTCTTCAGTGCAGTGGTTCACATTTACCTCACAAACAGAGCACAAGCAGTGAAATGGAAAAATGATTTCTCCACCTTCTTCCTAGTAAGTATTGGTGTCCCACAAGGATCTATACTGGGGCCCATAATTTTCAACATATTCATCGTAACCTTACACATAAAATGCTTCCCTAGTTCTATAAGCTGATGACTCCACCCTAGTCTGCCCTGCCAAATTTCTGTCTAAACTTCCGGACCTTACACCACAAGCCATCACATCTGTTGTAATGTGACTAAATAATTTACAACTACTTCTAACCCCCCAAAAATCTAAATTATTGCTCTTCACCCCAAAACACATTGAACCAAAATAATATTATTCAATATTCCTTCTGCCAAGAACACCTTGACAGAACAAGTAAACCACACAAAAACTACTGGGTGTCATCACAGATGACCAGTTGAAATTTGACCACCTTGTATCGCACTTGGTTAAAAATCTCATCAAAAGTAGGTATGTTATAAAGAGGAAACTGAGTACATAGAGTAATGAAGACCCCAAATGTTAGAAGTTTGATCAAACAAATGAAAAACAGTAATTAGGGCAATTAAGATAAATGTTTGTGATAGAAATAAATAGGATATACTACTGTACTGCTAAAGTAATAAATGACAAAATCTTACCACAAAAATACAGAGCAATAAGGGAAAGAAAAGAAATAAATAAAATGCTAACATGGAAGAATCAAATAGAAAAAAACTATAAAGCAATTAAGACAAGCAGTATCACCATTAGAAAAATATAGAAGAGAGAACAGATAATCAGAAAAACTTGGAGAGATGTGGTAAAAGCAACACACAATGTCAAAACAGACCAGAATCTATCATACACTATTGACAATAATAAACTAAAAATATCAGAACAGACAGAAAAAACTGCATATAAATATAAAGGAAAAGTGCAAACTAAGCAATTCATGGATGACCCAAAAAAGTTTGAGAGAACTTAGAAGCAAAGCAAAAGGAATAGAAACACCACCAAAGAAGAAGAAATAGCCATATTTTTGAGAAATACTGAGGAAGACCACTTGGAACATAATAAGAAACTGAATGGATAAAAAACAGTAAGGAGTTCTAATGTAGAGGATATGATGTGGAATGAAGTAACAGCCAGAGAAATAGAAACAAAATTAAAAAAAGCTCCTAAAATGGAAAAAAAGCAAGCACAGATGCAGTTCCTAACTGTTCGTTAAAAGTATCAACAGCTTTACACAAAGAATTAGCCCTGAGTGAAAATGATGTATATGCACATTCTGAACAGACACCAACATGCTTAACAGTAAAAACAATAGTCCTCCTCCCTGCAAGCCATCCTAAAAACTGTAGACCAATAACTTGTTTTCCAATGATATACAAATGATATACTTAACAGCTGGGTAACTACAGTAGAGCTACTAAGGGAGACTGCTAGAAAGGTGCTCGGGGTGACATTTGGATAGAGGAAGGAGGACAAGGAAACCTGGTGGTGGAATGAGGAAGTACAGGAGAGTATACAGAGAAAGAGGTTGGCGAAGGAGCGGGATTGTCCGAGAGATGAAGAAAGTAGACAGGCATATAAGGAGACGAAGTGCATGGCAAAGAGAGGTGGCAAAGGCCAAGGATAAGGTGTATGGAGAGATGTATGAAAGGATGGACACTAAGGAGGGAGAAAAGGACCTGTACTGATTGGGTAGACAGAGGGACTGAGCTAGTAAAGATGTGCAGCAGGTAAGGGTGAAGGATAATGAGGGAAATGTACTCACAAGCATGGAAAGTGTGTTGAACAGATGGAGAGAGTACTTTGAGAGGCTGATGAAAGAAGAGAATGAGAGAGAGAAAGAAGGTTTGATGATGTGGGGACAGTGAATCAGGAAGTGCAATGGATTAGCAAGGAGGACGTAAGGATAGCAATGAAAAGGATGAAGAATGGAAAGGCTGTTCGTCCAGGTGACATACCTGTGGAAGTTTGGAGGTGTTTAGGAGAAATGGCAGTGGAATTTTTTACCAGATTATTTAATGAAATCTTGGAAAGTGAGAGGATGCCTGAGGAGTAGAGAAAGTGTTTTGGTACCCATTTTTAAGAATAAGGGTGATGTGCAGAGCTGTAGTAACTACAGAGGGATAAAACTGATCAGTCACAGCATGAAATTGAGAGAGTAGTAGAAGCTAGGTTAAGAAGGGAGGTGGATTAGTGATCAGCAGTATGGTTTCATGCCAGGAAAGAGCACTATAGATGAGATGTTTGCTCTGAGAGTTTTGATGGAGAAGTAAAGAGAAGGTCAGAAGGAGTTGCATTGTGTCTTTGTGGACTTAGAGAAAGCATATGACAGGATGCCTAGACAGTTGTGGTATTGTATGCGGAAGTTGGGAGTGGCAGAGAAGTATGTAAGAGTGGTACAGGATATGTACAAGGGTAGTGTGACAGAGGTGAGATCTGCAGTGGGAGTGACAGATGCGTTTAAGGTGGAGGTGGGATTACATCAAGGATCAGCTCTGAGCCCTTTCTTATTTGCAGTGGTGATGGACAGGTTGACAGAAGAGATCAGACAGGAGTCCCCGTGGACTATGATGTTTGCAGATGACATTGTGATATGTAGTGAGAGTAGGGAACAGGTTGAGGAGACCCTGGAGTGGTTGGAGACATACTCTAGAGAGGAGAGGAATAAAGGTCAGCAGGACTAAGACGGAATATATGTGTGTAAATGAGAGGGAGAATAGAGGAATGGTGAGGATGCATGGAGCAGAGTTGGTAAAGGTGGAGGAGTTTAAGTACTTGGGATCAACTGTTCAGAGTAATGGTGAGTGTGAAAAAGAGGTGAAGAAGAGAGTACAGGCAAAGTGGAGTGGATGGAGAAGTGTCAGGAGTGATTTGTGACAGATGAGTTCCAGTAAGAGTGAAAGGGAAGGTCTACAAGAGGGTAGTGAGGTCAGCTATGTTATATGGGTTGGAGACAGTGGCACTGACAAAAAGGCAGGAGTCAGAGCTGGATGTGGCAGAGTTAAAGATGTTAATATTTGCACTAGGTATGATGAGTAGACAGCATTAGGAATAAGTATATTAGAGGGTCAGCCCAGGTTGGACAGTTTGGAGATAAAGCCAGAGAGGCGAGATTGCATTGGTTTGGACATGTGCTGAGGAGGGATGCTGGGTATATTGGGAAAAGGATGCTAAGGATGAAGCTGCCAGGTAAGATGAAAAGGAGAAGGCCTAAGATAAGGTTTATGGATGTGGTGAGAGAGTACATGTAGGTGGTTGGTTTGACTGAGCAAGATGCAGTGGACAGGAAGAAATGAAACAGATGATCCGCTGTGGCTACTCCTAATGGGAACAGCCGAAAGAAAAGAATACTGAAACGATTGCAGTGTTTATAGTCATTCAGAAAAAAAACTCAATTATGGCAATAGAATGAAAGGGCAACAAAAGGAAGTGTTACGGAACAAAGGATCATTTGTTGCTAAATAAAATCATAATTCGAAATTGTTAAAAGGAGATGAATCTGAGTATGGCATGGATATATTACAAAAAAGCATTTGGTAACATTCCACATCAATGGATGAAGGAGTGCTTACAGATGTACAAGCTAAACCCTGCACTGATCAATTACATTACAGTGAACATGAACTGGTGGCAAAACACTTTTTGTAGCTAAGCCATGACAAAGGGCCAATTATTATCTCAGGGATAAAAATTCAGAAGGAGATATTAAAGGGTGATTCTCTATCACCACTGCTAATTTGTCTTGCTTTTAACCCAACAAGCTGTTTACTTGACTATAAGACCAGGGTAACAACTTGGCTCCTAGAAAACTGTTTAAAGATGTCTCATCTACTTTTTGTAGACTACTGAAAACTATATAGTTCATCAGATGAGTTGAAAGCACAACGGTAAGTGGTTAAAACTTTCTCAGATGATATAACAATTTCATTTGGCATTGAACAATGTGGTAAAACAATATTTAAAATAGGAACTCTAAAGCACCTAGACAATACCAGTCTACATGAATTTGATATAAAGGAACTTGAGCAGGAAGAAATGTATAATTATTTGGGAATTGTTAAAGGACTGGCAATAACACACAAACAAATGTGAATAAAAGTCATTCAGGAATATTTCAGAAGACTAAAACTAATACTGAAAACCATTCCCATCTAGAGAAAGGTCCAAGCTATAAACCACTGTGCTCTTCCTGTTCTAACTTGCAGTTTTGAGTTGATTGACTGGCCCCAAAACGTATCGGCTTAGTTGGACAGGTGAACAAGAAAAATGCTTCATGTTTATCAAAGGAAATATAAAAAAATCAGTGCATACCAAGATTATATATTTTTCTCATTCTGAAGGAGGAATGGACCTCCACGTAAGTGATTATATGCACATATCTTTAGTCATGGGACTGAATACATATCTGCTGACCTCACCAAATCCAAACATAGTGAAACTTAAAACATGAGGAGAAGTAGTCAAAGGTTACTTTTCTGCTTAGTTAGCAGAAGCACATTGGTGTCAAGATGGAATGGAAATCAAAGCAGAAGTAGACAAAAATCAGACAGCAACTGAATGTACAAAAATACATAAAAAGAAAAAGAAAGAATATAAGAAGTATCAGATGAGAGGAAAAGAAATGTAGACAAGGCATAAATATGGTGGCAAGTATAGAGAGCTCTAGGAATAACCTCATGTTAGTCAATATTTGGCAAACTAATGGTTGAGGAGAGGTGAATTGCGAGCGAAATCTAAGTTTAATAATGGCGACCCAGGGTAGTGGACTACATATATGTTGGTTTACAAAGTCAATTGAACATGACAGCATACCTCTCAACTATCCAGATTTTCACAGAATGTCTAGATCCGTTTCTCATAAAATTGTTGTTTTTCTGAAAAAAAAACTGGCAAATCAATGACGACTGAAGTCAGAAAATAATTGCAGAATTTGTGTTTCAGACGTCATATGCTTCAGAAAATTCATGTCAATGCAAAAGCTATTCTATTAACTTTCTAAGTTTGTAAGAGCGATATTCAAAAAGTGTCCCTGTTTGGGGCATTTCTGTCTCCATTATTTGTGGCTTTGTCCAGATTTCTTCCTCTAAGTGGTTGTTGAGGGGTATGCATAAGAGAAACAGACAAATGCAGGTTCTGTAAAAAAAGAACTGAAAGCAGTCACAACATCTTGTTGCTGGGTGTGATGCACACCATATTAGAGGGCCCGTATACTGAAAGGCAAATAATGTGACAAGATTGCAATGGGGATTGTGCAAACACTACATCACTGAAGTACATGATAAGCATTGGAAACATAAGCCACAAAACATTATAGATAATGACTACATTTATATCACATGGGATTACTCATTATCAACAGTTAAAACAATTGATGTGAAAAAAACAGATATGATAATCCAGGAAAAAATGCAAAAGTAGCACTGATCATTGAAAATGCAACACCCACTGATTACAGTGTTTTACATAGAGAGGAACAAAAAAAATCATTAAATAGATCTATATGTAGAAATAAGAGCAATGTGGAAGAAAGACGTTTCCAATAGTAGTAGGAGTAATGGGGCTAATAAAGAATTTACAGTTGCACTTAGACATGCTAGAAATACATGTAACTCTGACTTACAAGAAGTGTCAATTTTGGGCACATTGCGGGTGCTGCAAAGAATGCTTTTGGCTAACAAAGGTTAAAGCAATACTAATTTCATGAACTTTAATCATGCTAATGGTATTAGAAACCCAAAAGACTTGGATAAATTAAACTGAGGAATAACCTTCCCCACCAACACAGCTAGAAGATGTACACCCTCTACTTTCTTACTGTCATTTCTTCTGCATTCTGCCCCAAACTTCACTAACCTTCAAGTGTCACAACTGTCAGAACATGAGCCAAGTTATAATAAAATAGCCACATTTGCACTAAACTATAGCAACAGCAGGGCACTGCCTATCCATCAGAGAATTAAACTGGTTAAAACTACAACATTACCTAGCCCTTTCTCAGTTAATTACAATACACAGACTTCTCTAAAGGCCTGGAAATTGTCCAGCCCTTAACAACTTAATACAACACTGCTCCACTAGAATTGTATGTTCTAGAGAAATATCACTAATCACTATAACCAAACCATGTAATACTGCAGTTGACTCTCTATTTTTAAATAGTGTAGATAAACTATGGAACCACATCCCAGTACCACTGAAATCCATTTAGAATGCAAACTTAATTAAAACGTCACCCATAAAATCAATGGATCTGCTCCTGTATACATAACTCACAAATTTTACATCTGTCCATCGTTAATTCTTCTTAAAATTGGTGACTTCTAAAGAAAAGGTGCTGAATTACATTAAATAAATGTCTGCAATCAGAGTTAGAGAGGCCTTTTACTTCAGAACATTTTGATTTCCTTACTCTAGTAATGTCTCAAGTCAGCAACACACTTTCTGGTTTTGTCCCTAATACATTGAGAGCAATGCCAGTGCATCTCCAGGATAAATACTACTGTTATCTTCAGATTGCCATATCATTCACAATCCTATGCCCTACAGCTAGTCTTCAGCAATACCTAGTAGTTTTAACACCTCACAGCTATCCACATAGTTTTGAGACACTGCTCAACACCACACCTCTTAACTATAATATTAACTGTATCACCTGCCCTACCTAGTTCCTTCCCTGATCTCCATTTCTTTCAACTTGTGAGCACTAATCACATGATCTATTATCCGTTTGACAGACCCACTAATACACCTCTCCAAATGCTCAGTGTTCAACATCTAATAATGCACAAGTATCTGTTGTGCTGTAATATCTGCCTCTATTTTAAATGAATGCAATCTAATTAGCAAATGTACATGCAATGGTCAATGCATATTACTTAATGTCTGTTCATATATATTACTGAATGTCTATTTAAAAATGTTTATTGTATGTTGGAAGTTTTTCTCTCCAGGCCTCCACAGAAAAGTTTTTTTTTTTTTTTTTTTTTTTTTTTTTTTTTTTAATAACTAAACCCAGTTGTACAAACCCAGTAAACAAAAGTAAAGCAAATAAAATAAAGTTACTATTCCTCAGGAGATACTACTTGATATCATGAAATTACAAACACTGCTGGGCCAAAGTCATTTTCTCTATCATTTGTAATGTCTTTTTTCATATCTATCTGTCTCTGTCTGTCTGTCTCTCTATCTATCTATCTTAAAAGGTGTTTGTATTTAAACCTTTTTGGTTACTTTGGCACACTTAGATGTTTAGATTATGCCCCTTATCTCTGTCTTTTCTTGCAGTGTAGGTATGGTTCACTGACAGCTGTTTGCAGACTGATCAAAGCCTGTTTGACTGAGACAAAATGCATAATATCCCTTGAAGTCTTGTTCTCTAAGAATTAGTTGTAGCTGGGAGTGGTGGTAATGCAGCCCCTGCACCGAGTATGGGAGCCTGCGTCAGTTGTAAGAACTTTTGCACATATCTCATTCAGCTTATTTGTTTGATCCAAAGTGCTTCAGTGAAATGGTTATAAAAGAGCTGTGCCACATCTCCTAGCTATACTGTGTTACTTTACTTTGTCTTCACATGTTTTCTGATATATCTTTTAATATCTTCTGTTCAGCTACTCGCTTACAAAATAGTAGGATATTTGAAGTTGTACAACGTAAAGCTGGTTTGAGTTTAACTGTATGTGCAGAGATACCTTTTTTTTTATATGCCCAAAGATCAGATCAGTTTTTCATACCTGGGTCATTATATTGATTATTTTTAGTAATATTATGATATTATACCAACGTCCTTATCAGTTGTATTGATCACCTCTACAAAAGTAACCATTTTTTTGTATTGTATTTTTTTTCCCATTATACTATGCTATATGACCATACTACAAAATGTGTAATTCATGTTTTAATCATGGTGTAGGGCAACATGTAGTCACAAGAACAGTCCCCAGGATCAAATTAAAGTATCCACAAAAGGATGAAAATATAATTTACCCATACCCTGCCGTAGTTGTATTCCTGTTGAACAGTAGCATTATATAGAACAGAAATAAATTACATTTTAAATAATGCCATTGTCAGTTTATGTATATCTGTGACGTCTACATGTACTACCGTGGAGCGCCTTAATATAATAAATAATTCAGTAGTATCTGATTTTGAAAGGTATGCATAGTAAACAGTAAAGGAAACAGATGCACATCACATTTATATTTTAGTTTATATCTGTAGCAAGCATGCGTCCCAGCTGCTACAGTCAACTTGAGGAGTGCTAAATCGCTTCAGTTATGAATTGCCCCCCCCCCCCCCCCCCCCCAGAATTGTCTCCTTTTAAATATATATGAACAGACATTAAGTAATAAACAATACAACATGGGGAAGACTAAAGTGCTTAAGTTTTGCAGTTCTGACCTGTAAGAAAATTAAATTAAAACAAAAAAAAATTGTCTTCTTTTAAACTATAGTAATTGCTTGGTATACTTCTGGCAAGCAGTTGCTACAGTCCACAAATAGAGCTTTAAAGTGGTACAATTTGCCTCCCTTTAAAATGTAACAACAAGCAGCTACCATCTTTCATGCCGCACACTTCGTGCTAAGTTTATCAATTCTGAAGTCCTTATCTGCGTGTGTGTGTGTGTGTGTAGGGGGAATGCTGTTCTCTTAAACTGTAGTAACTGCTGCTTGCTTCAATAAGCAGCTGCCTACTGCAGTTCACATATGGAGGCTAAAGTGCTGCAATTTCAAGTCTAGGCAGGATGGAAGAGGAAAATAAAAGTTACTCCTTAAAAATGTAGCAGCAAACAGCTGCTATAGTTTATAGCATATGCCAAACGCATGATGTCCTGCCATGGGAAAATAAAAGGTAGCTTTTTTTTTTTTTCTTTTTAACAGTAACAATGAGGAAATCACAAATGCTGCTAAAGACAAGGTGAAGACATGAACCAAAATTAGGAGCATTCTTTAAAATCGTACAGTTAAAAGATTTTAAAAAAATTTAAAAAGTTTTTAAAAAGTTAAAGTTAAAATTACGGTACTCTAGCATCGGCACCTAAAATATCGGCAGTATACATCTCAATATGATTTCATAAAACGCTCCTAATTTTGGCTCATGTTTTCACCTGCTACAGTCAACTCGAGGAGCGCTAAAATAACTTCAGTTATGAAGAATTTCCCCCCACCCCCAAATTGTCTCCTTTTAAATGTAACAGCAAACAGCTGCAACAGTCTTATGCCACATTCTCAGTGCTAAAGCATAAGTTCTGCCGTCCTTCTCTGTGGGAAGATAAAGGGGTACAAAAACTCATCTCCTTTTAAACTGTAAGCTGCTAGAATTCACATATAGAGGGCTAAAGTGCTTCAATTTCAAGTATTTGCATGAGGGAAGAGAAAAAATTACTATTTTAAAAATGTAGCCACAAACAGCTGATACAGTTTATGCCACATGCGGAGTGCTTCAATTCTGACATTCTGACTAGCTGTCATAAGGAAGAAAACCCCACTGCCCTTAAACAGTAGCAAAGAGGAAATCATAAATACTGTCAAAGACCAGGTGAAGACATAAGCCGCGTTAAATGAAATTATAGAGTTAAGAGATGATACTGCACTGCTGTAGCATAGTACCGGCACCTGCTATATATCGGCAGTATACCTCTCAACTGTATGATTTCATATAACACTCCTAATTTTGTCTCATGGCTCACATCACTATCACATGAAGCGATCAACATTTTTTTGCAAATACCATTTGTGCAATATTGAACTGAGTAAATAAGCTCCGAGTTAGACGTGACCGGAACCGAAGTATAGTTGAGTTACTTTTCCCAAGAGAATGAAAACAGTCCTGGAAAAGTTCAAGTAGGGTCATATTTAAAGATGTGAAGGTGAAGAGGGGGTGTGAATGATGACATCACACCGTGGGTGGTATTATCTGGCCAGACTGGGAGCGGGATGCTACTAAAGTGAAAACAAGGAAACTGCACAAAACAAAGAGAAATGTGCAGATTTACTATCACAGGTCAACTGAACACTACTTAAAGCATACATTTTTGAGGAAAAAAAATAGTGTTCTGGAAGCTGTATCTTTGACACTCTTCCTTTAACATACGGGACATCTGATCTGACCTCCACACCAAATTTGAAGCTTCCTCGGTTCCAGAGCTCTGACTCCTCCCTGTACTGCACTCCAATACTTCAAATCTTGTTTTACACCTAAAGTGTCCAGACATGTTCTGGGGGGGGGGGGGGGTCTTGTATCCTTTACCTTAAGCTCAGAAAATTGTTAAATACTTTTATTCCTTACTTCTGCTCTACCAGGAGACTAGTCTCCCTCCAGTTTTAGAATTATCTTTTTAGCTGTAAGTTAGTTTGATATGTTGATAATGGTTTAGAATATTCATCAGTGTGTTCATTAGAAATAGTTATAGGATAATGTTTGATGTTAAGTTGTCTATCTCGCCTTCATTCTTGCTGGATGGGTTCGGAGTCGATCCTCTGCTCCGACTCGGCCAATACTAAAGCTCAAGAGCTAATTCCACCGGCTCGAGGCTCCCCTATATCCCACAATGCTGGGTGGTAACTACTCTGATCTCGTTTGCCGCTATAGCTGACGAGGTGCTTTTCTACTGGCTCAGGCAGGTTAGTCAAAGATTTATTTCTAAAATCTTCTATCTTAGACCCCTAGTTTTCTTTTTTTCACTAAAACCTTTAGTTTTAAATACCCCTTTACCTGGTTTGACAACTTTGTTGCCCTTAATTCCTTCTTTTTTTACAACTTTAGTTTTAGGCCTTAGGCCCCTTCTAGTCCCCTTGTGTGACTGGTATTTTATTTTAATTAAGACCTGTGTGTGTGTGTGTGTGTGTGTGTGTGTGTGTGTGTGTGTGTGTGTGTGTGTGTGTGTGTGTGTGTGTGTTTTCTTGGACCCTTTATTATGTCCAAGGAATCGAAGGTCTCAGGCTTCAAGAAGTGTGACTCGTGCTGTCAGAAAATGTCTCTGACAGACTGTCACACTTATTGTGTGTATTGCCTGGGACCTTTGCACCTGCAGGACTCTTGTGCTGTTTGTCATGGTTTTAGCCCTAGAGTCCTGCAGGAACGCAAGAATAAATTAATCTTGCGGGGCTTATTAAAGCCTGAAGGCCCCCCGACTCGGTCTGTGTCAGGGAAGCCTTCTAATACTTCCAGTCGGCTCCGGTTTCTGAGTCGACTTCTGGAAAGGTTAAGTCTGCTTCGACATTGGCTCCGGCTGGAGCCGATGTTTCCAAGCCTCATACTGTTACCTCGGCTCTGGCTGGTGCTGAGGCTGATAAAACTCCATTGGCTCCGATACTCTTATCGGAGCCACATTCTAGGAAGAGATCTAGATCCCCCTCTATCGGCTCCGTGCACTCGGCGCCAGGATCCCCTCTTCTTTCTGAACGGAGCCAAAAACTCATTCCTCACGGTCTTCCAGGCTATCTGACCACGATTTGCAAAGGGTAGTGAGTAGACTTCTCAAGTCCGAGGCACTGGCCCAAATGCTGCATAGCCCGACTCAGCAGTCAGTGGCTATTTCCGTTCCCCAATATATTCCTCCTCCGACTCCTTTGAGTTCGGAGCCAGGGCTTGTCGGAGCCATGACTGTCTGTGCATCGGATCCGATACCTTCCCTTTTGGCTCCGTCGTCTGCTCCGATCTCCTCCTTGGAGGGATCACGGCGCCGAGCTTCCCTAGTCTGCTCCGAGGGGGAGAGTGGCATCGGACCCTTGTCCGATCCCGCTCTCTCTCAGGGCTTCAGCGCTGGTGAGTTCGGCTCCGACATCAGCTTCGGAGCCGTCCCTGTCAGTGCCGGGGGAGGTCCTTGTCTCTTCAGAGCGGGGGCCTCTGGCCTTGCCTGACAGGGGTGCCTTCAAGGTCATGCGGAGCGTGCTAGAACCAGGGTCTGCCCCACAGTCGTCTCCTTCAGCCCCTCCATCTACAGTTCCTGCGGTGATTTCTACTCACCCCCTTGCCTTAGACCGCAGAGAGCCAACTCCTCAAGTTTCCCCATTGGGAATTTCCTCCTCTTCTGAGGCCTCTCCTGACCCGGTAGGAGATCCCCCTAGGAAGAGGCAGTGCAAGAGGAAGCACATTAACTCCCCTGAGTCTATCACCTCTGACACTGACTTAGAGGAATCTGAAAGTTCCCCTCGATCCCCCTCTGAGGATGTCTCCTTTGCTGACATCCTTGAGATCCTGAAACAGGGGGAACTGGCCAGCCCTTAACCCTTCGGATAATGAGTCAGTGTATCTTGAGGCGTTTGGCTCTCACCCTTCTACCTCCTGGGTGTCCCCTTCCTTTGACCCCCTTATGGAAGTGGTGGCAAGGAAGGCTCGGACGGCTCCTGATTCAGTGGAACCCACCCCGTGGAGACCATCTAAATTTATTACTGCCCCTAGAGATAAAGATTTTTTATCCAAAGGTGTCCCTGTTGATGCCATGGTGGTGGCTGCGGCCACTAAGAAGGAGTTAGCCGATCCTTCGGTTCCTGTCCATCCTCCTAATAAGGAATCTAGGACCATGGACATGTACGGCAAGCGGATGTTCTCATCAGCAACCTTTTCAATGCGGTCGCTGAACTACTTATGCCACTTCACTCGTCTCCAGAGAGATTTACTCAAGGATATGGGTGAAGTGATAAAGGATCCTACAGCTGAGGGGTTCCAAGACAGAATGAACTCCCAGTTGGCAACCCTGAATTCCATCGTTAACTCCTCCATGCGGCTGGTCTCATATGCTGCGGATGGGGCGAGTAGAGCCGCAGGCACAGGTGTTGCCTTATGACGTCACGCCTGGATGCGGCTGTGCAACTTTGCGGACCCTTTCAAGGCGTCCTTCACCAATTCTCCCTTTGATGGATCATCCTTGTTTGGTCCACAGGTGAAGGATACATTGACTAGGTGTGAGGTAGAAGGTAAGACACTCTCTGCTGTAGGAGTCAATTTTTCTACCCCTTCTAGACCCTATCCCAAAGGTCAGAAGGGAGGAAAGATGTGGTTCCATAAACAATCCCAGGGAGTCTCATCTGACGCACAAGGACGATTCCCCTCTAGAGGCAGAGGGGGGAATAATAATAGACGCCACCCTAGAGGCAGAGGAGGTCCGCAAAAACAGGGTAGCAGAGAAATGTTCTCTGATAAACCCTTTCAGCATCCCTGAGGGGCTGCCCGGCTGTTCACCTTCGGAGGCAGTCGGGGGAAGGTTATCCCTGTACCCAAAAGCCTGGCTTTCCCTTACTCAAGACAAATGGGTACAGTCGATCATATCTGAGGGTTACAAAATTCCCTTTATTCACATCCCATCCCAACAGATCCCTTCCAGACGTTCCACTCGGTCTGAGGGAACAATCAGCATTAGAAATTTCAAAGCTGCTATCCAATCAGTCCCAGCAGACCAGCAAGGATCCGGAATCTACTCCAAATTCTTTTTGGTACCAAAAAAAACAGGGGACTGGAGACCCATACTGGATCTCACCTACTTAAACAAGTATGTCAGGAAAACAAAATTCCGGATGGTCTCGCTACAGTCCATTCTACCCTTCTTGGGTCAGGACAATTGGATGTGCTCGATAGATCTTCAGGACGCGTACTACCACATCAAGATGAACAGACGCTCCAGGAGATATCTCCGCTTCAGGCTGGGAGCCAGTCACTACCAGTTCAGGGCCCTGCCCTTTGGTCTCACTACAGCCCCCCGTGTGTTTACCAAATGCATGGCAGTGGTCGCGGCTCACTTGAGACGTCAAGGATTCCAGGTGTTTCCATATTTAGACGACTGGCTCCTTACCGCCACCACCAGACATGAGCTTCTTCTATCCAGGGACTTCACCATCCAATCTTGCCAAGCTCTAGGCATTTTGATAAATTTTGAAAAATCTGCCTTGTCAGTCTTTTACCTTTATAGGCGCCACCTTAGACACACTCAATCTTTCAGCCAGACTCAGAGCAGAGAGTGTCAGACATTCGAAAACAAGTTTCCCTTCTCTTACAATGCAACAAAGTCAAAGCCAGACTAGTTTTGAAGGTGTTAGGACTCATGGCAGCAGCTATTCCCCTTCTCCCCTTAGCTCGCTTTCACATGAGGATCCTCCAATGGATGCTGTTTACTCAATGATCCTTTCAACAGCTCCCGATGTCCCATACCATATTGATAACTCAATCATGCAAGAATCAACTGTATTGGTGGATCACATCACCTCAACTTCTCCGAGGAAGACCCTTCACCCCCCCCCCCAGTCACCACGTTGACAACAGACGCCTCCCTGATCTGGTGGTGGTGGGGGGGGGCATTGTCAGGGCAGGACAGTCCAAGGCACGTGGCAACCTTTCGAGTGCCACTTGCACATAAACGTCTTAGAGATGAGAGCAGTGCTTTTAGCATTGCAAGCCCTTCACGACTCTCTTCCCACTGGGACTATTGCAATTCAAATGGACAACATGTCCGTAGTGTGGTATATCAACAAACAAGGCGGAACCAGATCATACCCTTTATGTCGAGAGGCACTCAGACTTTGGCAATGGGCGATCTCTTCTCAGCGTTTTCTGATAGCAACGCACATTCCTGGGAAATCCAACGTTATTGCAGACAAATTGAGCAGGGCAATTCTCATGCCCCACGAGTGGTCTCTAAAGAAATCAGTTCTAGAAGAAGTATTCCTAAGATGGGGCCAGCCTTGCTGCGATCTTTTTGCTACTCCCCAAAACAGCAAGTGTCACGACCTCTTCACTCTCTTCCCATTACCAGGCCATCCCACCAGAGACCCTCTAGTCCACGATTGGCCCCGGGGACTTCTATCTGCCTTTCCCCCCTTTCCACTGATATCTCAACTAATTCAGAAAGCTATCGCCTTGAGAGTGACAATGATCCTCATTGCCCCTTACTGGCCTCGACAGATTTGGTTTCCGTTTCTTCATCATTACCTTTTGGAGCAGCCTTGGCATCTGGACCCAGTACCAGATCTGATAACTCACCAATCGGGTCAGCTGCACCAATCTCTGCTTTCTCTAAACCTCACAGCGTGGTTTCTCCGATTCCAACCTTAGCCAGGCTTCCCTCAATATCTCTCTCGGTCCGAGATATCTTGATAGCCTCTCATAAGTCTTCTACCCGGAAGATTTATAGTAGCAAATGGAAACGCTTCTCGTTTTGGGCAACATCAAAAAACATAGATCCCTTTACTGCACCTATCCAGTCTATTCTAGACTTTCTAGAAGAACTTTCATTTAGGATCATCTGCATCTACCATTAGAGTTCAATTGGCTGCCATATCTAATTTTCATGTTGGTTCTCGGAGTCTAGCATCATGGCTCACAAACTCTGTAAAGCCTTTTTAAGGGGCGTATTTCTTCTCAAACCTCCAAAGATCCCCCGCCTCAATGGGATTTGAACTTGGTTCTGGCATCCTTAATCCTTCCCCCCTTCAAACTGGCGGCTTCATGTTCTCTGAAGTTGCTTTCTTGGAAGACACTTTTTCCTGGTAGCTATAACTTCAGCGAGAAGGGTATCTGAACTCCATGCTCTGTGCAGTCGTCCTCCTTACTTAGTGTTTCACAAAGATAGGGTATCCCTCCGTACTAATCCATCCTTTTTGCCTAAAGTTTCCTCTCAAGTAAACCTAAACCAAATTATTGATCTCCCCGTTTTTTCCCTAACTATTCAAACAGGTCGGAACAAAAGCTACATTTTTTGGATGTTCATCGCCAACTTAGATATTATTTAGACAGGACTGAACAATTCAGGAAATCTAATCAATTGTTTCTGTCATATGCGGAAGGGAAACTGGGCCTTCCTGTTACTAAAGTATCCCTCTCTAGATGGCTCACCTCTACAATTACCTTCATCTATGAGATCAGACATCAAAAACTACCCTCAAGACCTAGAGCTCATTCAACTAGGGCATTAGCTACATCCGTAGCTTTTCAGGATAGGCTGCCAATAGATTCCATTTGTGCAGCAGCCACCTGGGCTTCTCCTCATACATTCATTTCACATTACAAATTGGACATGGTTTCCAGAAGCCGTGCCAATTTTGGTTCCACTGTTCTCAAGAGTCTGTTCCGATAGGCCACCCGGGATAAGGTGCTAGGGACGCGGTCCCATCCAGCAAGAATGAAGGCGAGATAGACAACTTAACATTAAGAAGTTATGTACCTACCATAACGTTCCATGTTAGTTGTCTTCTCGCCTTCTTTCTTGCGTCCCACCCTCCTTTCCCCAAGCCTGGACAGACCGACAGGAATTCAGTTTGTGTTCTTCCTCTGGAAGACGTCATTCCCACACGTTCTTCCACCTCTTTTTCTCCTTTCTTAGGTCTGCGATACCTTTCACGCAGGTTGTTTTGAGGTGGGTTTCCCTACTCCATTGTATGGAGACTAGGGTTGCTTGGTATAGCTATCAAATGAGATCTGAGTAGTTACCGCCTAGCATTGTGGGATATAGGGGAGCCTCGAGCCGGTGGAATTAGCACTCGAGCTTTAGTATTGGCCGAGTCGGAGCCGAGGATTGGCTCCGAACCCATCCAGCAAGAAAGAAGGCGAGAAGAAGACAACTAACATGGAACGTTATGGTAGGTACATAACTTCTTATTTTTATTTATTGCGTTTTATTGCTGTTTATAGAGTTTTAGAATTTTATTAGACTCCGACGTTAATATTTGATAATACTGTGTAGTGATTTTTGTCTAGTGTTTTTGTAATTATCTTTAAGGTTTCATCAGGGCGGAATATCAAGCCTTTAAGAAGTGTTCAGAATGTGGGCATTAATTGCTTCCCTCAGGATCTTCACACTTTGTTTTTGCCTGGGCGCTGCCCATCTGGGCACACAATGCTCTTTGTGTGCCTCCTTTAGTGCTAGAGGTGTACAAGCTTGCTGCAACAAATTTGTGGTGAAGGGACTTGTCCCTTCACAGGCTTTTACTGGACCTTCCTGTTTTACCTTCTACAAAAAAAAAAAAAAAAAACAGGGGCTGTAGCTTCTGATAGGGTCACAGACAAGAAGAACGGTAAACTTAAAAGGAAGAAGACAAATCTTAAGTATTTAAATGATTTTTGGATTAGTCAGTTCCAGTTGGATCCAAAGTGAAATCTGCTAGAATAGTGGAACTGACTGCTTCTCGGTCCTGGCCATCCTTCCCTCAGCCCCACTTTTCTCCTGGAAGATGGGGGGAGTGCAAGCTAGGGCTCACTGGTTCCAGAGAAAAGATACTCCAGGTCTTTTTCAGTGGGTTCATCTACCCAATCATCTCAGAGCTTGACAGAGTATGATGCTGACAGGATGATGAGCAAGTTCTTGAGGATGCAGATTTAGCTTGGGGTTCTGTTGGTACCATCCACAGGGAACGTACTGACCACTGGCCATCCTGCCCCTCCACTTTTGCTTGAGTGGTTCATCCCTTGGCTCCACCAGCACTGGATCTCAACCCATTTGAAGTGCCTCTTTTGGTGCTGACAGTCCATTTGACTTTGACACTGACGGCTTCCCTTTCACTCTGTACTCCTTTGCCCTTGGATGGAAAGCACTCAAAGCCGTAGTGTTACTGCCAACCTCTGGGGGAGTTCAACCCGGAGATTCTCTGAACTATCCCTTCCCTTAGGGGCCCTGGCATTAGACAGCTCAGGTCTGCGGTCTGCTTTGGAGCTGGGGATGCTAGCCATCATGGTTTCTTTCTCCCTCTTATTTGGAGAGATCCTCAGCCCCAGTGGAAGCTTTGGCCTTTGAAGTAATTGAAAGGGGTTTGATTTTACCGAAACAGAAGATGCTTTCTCAGATTTTGGTTCTAACTAAAGCCCAACTGAATCCTATGACTCCATCTTCCTCTCATCCTGTCAGACCAGACAGGGACATTCGACACCAAAGGTGTCTGGAACTACTTGCTACATCAGCTTCCAGTCTGATTCTGAACCTTCTGTCTCCCCAAACAAATTTGTTCACAAGAAACATATGCAAGTGAAAGCAAATAGACTCCTCCCTCTGTCCCAGAGCATACAGATTTGGATGAAGGTGAGGTTTCACCCAGGTCTCCCTCAGAGGACTTTAGCTTTGGCAAAATTCTTAAACTTATGAAACAGAGAGGTGAATGTTCCACTGAAGATCCCTTTCCAGATGAATCTGTATTTCTAGAAGCCTTTGGCTGTGGCTCACCTTCATTTTGGGTGGTACCACCCATTGATCCACACTGGTTGATCTTATTGCACACTGGGCTTAGAAGGACCCTGATGTTGTGGAGCCCATTCCTAAAAAAAGCAGACAATGTGCAAACACCC
Source organism: Protopterus annectens (assembly GCF_019279795.1). Classification (NCBI taxonomy): domain Eukaryota; kingdom Metazoa; phylum Chordata; order Ceratodontiformes; family Protopteridae; genus Protopterus; species Protopterus annectens. Next base: position 164,126,498 of record NC_056747.1, on the reverse strand, counting down.
AAGGATGGGAAGTATGGGAGTAAAAATCCCCCGGTCAGGAGTTAAGGGCAATGGACAGATTTGAGAAAAGAGCATACTTGTCAGGGATCTTTGCACTCGGGTCACTAAACAATCTTTCTCATGTTATCAGATTTCAGAGGGACTCTACTAAAGAAATTTCTAAGTCTCCTTCTGGAATTATATGTGCAGATGTCCAAAAGACTGTGGACTCCTCAGCTTTCAATTCTATACAGTCAACATCTTAGGTAGACGTGTCTTAAATATAATGCAGCTGATGGCTCAGCCAGACTGTCAGACACGGGCCTTACAGTCCGACAGTATGCCTGGATACATATTTGTGATTTTGCGGGAGGCTTTAAGACATTCTTCATCAATGCCCCTGATGACAGCTCCACACTCTTTGCCCCAAAGTTAGACACCTTGACCAGGAGTCGACAGGATGGCAAGACACTCTCTTTGTCATAGGCATTAATTTTCCTGCCCCTCAAAGGTCCTCTTCCATTAACCAGAGAGCAGGGGGGGACACCATTTTGCAAGTCCCAGTGTTCTTACTAGGATTCTCCCAGTAATGGACTTCCATGTGGCAGAGATGGAGGGAATCCTAATAGACGTCGCCCAAATGCAGTGGCAAACTGCATAATCAGGGCTTCCGCAGTCTCCTCACTGAGAGGCCCTATCAGCATCCCTGAAGATTTGCACAACTGCTGCACCCTGGAGGCAGGTGGGGAATGCTTATCTCTGCATGCCTAAGCCTGGCTAAAAGTAACACGAGACAGCTGGGTAGGATGTCCCACCCCGTCAATGAGAACAGCAGCACTGGAAGTTTCCAAGCTGCTGGAAGAGTCCCCACAGGTCAAATAGGATCCAGTGTCTATGCAAGGTTCTTTTTAGTTCCAAAGAAAATGGGTGACCTAAGACCAGTTTTGGTTATTGGTCATCTCATTCAGGTCATAAAACAAACAGACAACAGTTGGATGTGCTCAGTAGACCCTCCTGGATGTTTACTATCACATTTCCAATTCAGAGCTCTGCCATTTGGTCTCAGCACAACCCCCAGGGTGTTCACCAAGATAATGGCACTGGCGGCAGTGCACTTGCATATGCTAGGGATCGAAGTTTTCTCATACCCAGCTGATTGGCTCCTAAGTGCTACATCCTGGCATCTTCTGATACGTTAACTGAACCTTCTTCAGTGCTTACTGGATCTAGGCATACCAGTGAATTTTCACAAGTCAGTTATTTCCAACATAACAAATAGTTAATTGGATGTCACCTCAGTACCACTGTTCAACTCGCCAGTCTTCCAAAACAGAGTTTGTTCCCTACGTCAAACATCCTCACAGGTGGTTCATCATCCCCACCCTCCAGCACGATTAATACCATGTCTTCTAGGCGTTATGGTTCCTTCCATATTAATGGTTCCCATGGCTTGTTACCACGTGCATATTCTTCAGTAGACACTTGCATTTCAGTAGTCTCAGAAATTTCAACATTTGCGTGCTAGGATTTGCCTTGCATGAATTTGCAGACAGCACATCGCATGGTGAATTACCTCACCCTCATATCAAGGGCAGTCCTTTCATACAATCACACCAACAGCAGTAGTGACCATGAGCACCTCCTTTCGGGGGGTGGGGTAGGGGTCATTTTGAAGGGAGAATAATCCAAGGTACATGGTCAAATTTATAAGACAAACTTCACATCAGTGTCTTGGATATGGGATTGGGCCCTTTCTCTACTCCCATTCCTTCAATCTTAGTTTTTAGTTGAACTTTTTCAACAAGGATCTAGCAATTCTATTATTAAAGATCAGATTGCAGCGATATCCAACTTTCATATTGGACAGAATGATGATTCTGTTGCTTAATTAAAAATTTCAAAAGCTTTATCTTAAAGGAACTTTTTTGCTGCATCCCTCCATTAGGGACTCCGTACCACCATAAGATGTTACTGTTATGTTCCAGGTCTTAATTCAACCTCCTTTTGAACCTGCTGGTACTGTAGATATTAAATTGAGTTGTAAGACAATTTTCCTAGTTGTTACCACCTCCACAAACCAGGAAAAGCCGAAAGACACAAACAAATAGGCACTCTCTCATGTAAGTCTCCATACTTAGTTTTCCATAAGGATTGGGTCTCTCTCTGTATTAATCCTTCTTTCATCCCAAAGGTGGTATCAGTAACCAAGTTAAATCAGTCCATAAGTTACCTATGCTTTTCCCTAAGTTTTCAGACAAAGTGGAATACATTCTGCATATGCTAAATGTGCATCACCAAGTCAGATTCAATCTGTATTGAAAAAAAAAACTTAAAATCTGATCAACTTTTTATTGCCTACTCTAATGCTCGGCTTGAAAAAGCGGTCATGAAAGTTACTCTGTCCAGATTGTCAGATTGCATCTCCTTTGTTTATGCATTATTATTTTTACAGTTACAGTCCAAATCTAAGGCCCACTCGACCAGAGCAATGGCTATCTCAATAGCCTTTTCTAAGAGATTACCGATTGGCAACATCTTTGCAGCAGCGACATGGTCTACTGTGCATACCTGTGTTACTCATTATAAGCTGGATGTGGAGGAAGCACATTAACAACAAAAACACAGTCATGGAATTTCACCTTCATCAGCAGTAGGGGTAAGTGAAGCTGGATTTAAGGGTGGGCATCTAATAATTTGCAAAGAGGGATTATTAAGTAGCACTAGCTCATATTTGGAAAGTCTAGAGGCAGAAATATATTGATGTGAGAGTGTTCAATCTCACCGTTTGTTCTTACACATGGGTTCGGAGCCAATCCTCAGCTCCGAGTTGGCCGCTTGGCAAAGCTCTGCATCGAGAAGAAGCTCGAGACCAACCTCTCTCCCACAATTCCCTCTGCCTTTACCTCAGATCTAGTTTGCCGCTGCAACGTTCGCATCTTTTCAATGAGCTCAGACCAACTGGCAGATAAGATATCCTTTTTTTTCTAGGATTACTTAGAAAATTATTTCTATTTCAATTTGGACTCTTTAGTGTGTGTGTGCGTGAGTCGAGGGTTTCTTAATCTCATATATATATATATATATATATATATATATATATATATATATATATATATATATATTAGTATATAGAGTTTAGTTAGTTTCCCTCGGGGCCTACCCCACCCACTAACTTCTGGATTTTACTACTGGATTTGAGTAAAACACTATACTTGTGGTTCCATCCTTAGTGTTTTTGGCTGTGACTCTCTTTTAACTTTTACAGGACTGTGTATATATATATATATATATATATATATATATATATATATATATATATATATATATATATATATATATATATATATATATATATATATATATATATATATATATATATTTAACTTACTGGATTTGACAATAATATCTGTTTTGACTTTTTTATCTTTGATAATGTCTGAAAAAGCAAAGTCAGGGTTCAAAAGGTGCCAATGTGGACAGAAAATGTCTGTCACAGATAACCATAGCTCCTGCGTCTACTGTCATGGCCCTCTCCATCTGCAAGAAGACTGTTCCATTTGTCATTCTTTCAGTGGAAGGGTCATGACAGATATGCGCAGGAAGCTAATGGACAGAGGCCTTTTGAAGCCTGCCTTTCAAGAGGCTCTTGATAAATCAGACCAGGCATCCAAATCCTCAAAGGACTCGAAGACGTCGGAGCCCATGTCATAGACTCCGAACTCTTCCTTTAAGGTTCATTCACCGGTTCCACAGACTTCGGGGCCGAGTGTCGAACTTCTGTCTGTCACCGAGCCTCGAGTCTTGGAACCGGTAACAGAGCTTCCACCTCCTGTGCTTTTGAGGTCTGCTCCGTCTTCGATTCCTTCGACCCGTTCTTCCAGACCCCTCTCTGACTCCGACGTAGATCGTGTGATGCAGAAGTTAATGGAGAATACGGCCTTGTCCAAACTCATCTCAGTCTCCTCCCAGTTGGTGTCAAGACTCGAAGGCCTACCCTTATCTCCATCTGTTCCTCCTCCGAGTCCTATTCAGCCTTCGGAGCCGGGAGAGGCTGATCTGATGATCGTGGAGCCCTCGGTGCCGGAGCCGTCTTTCTCTCGGTCGGCACCGTTCACCTCGACTCCGGATCCATTACCGGAATCGCGGAGCCGGCGATCTATCCTCTGTTCCGGGACCGAGAGTCGAACCGATGTTTCGGTTCCGACTCTCCCTCTCGGTGCCTCGGCACGGATCGCTTCGGCTCTGTCCTCGGGGTCGATGCCCTCGGTCCCCGTCTCGAGGATCCCTCCGCCTTCTTCGGAACCGGGGGATTCCTCGACTCGGGACCCGGGAGCTTTCGACCTTATGAGGAAGGTGTTGTCGACTCAGACAACCACTTCAGCAGAGACAGCCTCTCCTTCCCATAAAGGCCCGTTATTCTCCTCTGCACCCACGGCTACTTCAAAGCGTCGGGCACCAGTGTCTCAGCCGCTCCCAGAGGGAGCCCCTTCTTCCTCGGAGGCTTCATCGGGTGCCCCCCCCCCGAGGAAGTTCTGAGGAAAAGATTGTGTAAGAGGAGACACTTGGATTCCCTACAAGAATCCTTAACATCGGACACCGACTTGGATGAGTCAGAAGGATTCCCAAAATCACCCTCGGAGGATGTCTCCTTTTCTGACATCCTGGAGATCCTGAAACAGAGAGGTGATTGGCAAGCCCTACCCCCTTCTGAGGATGAGTCAGTCTTGCTGAAGGCATTCGGTGCTCGCCCTTCTTCCTCCTGGGTCACTCCGCCCTTCGATGAGTTGATGGATTTGATTGCTCGAAGGGCGTGGGAGACACCTGACACAGTGGAGCCAGTCCCTAGAAAGCCTAATAAATATATTACGGCCCCTCAAGATAAGGCATATCTCACAAAGGGAGTTCCAGTGGACGCTATGGTGGTGGCAGCTGCCACTAAGAAGGAGATGTCTGAATCTTCCTCATCTGTCCATCCGGCTAACAGATTCCAGGACTATGGACAGGTATGGGAAGCGCATTTTTAGTTCAGCGGCGTTTTCCATGCGATCGCTGAACTATTTGACACATTTTACACGTTTACAGAGGGATCTAGTCAAAGAGTTGGGAGATGCCCTCCAGGGTACTACAGATGCTGCTGTCACGGAAAAAGTCACAGCACAGCTCAATACCCTTACATCAATTGTGAACTCGTCCATGGGGCTCATCTCGTATGCAGCCGAAGGTTCAAGTAGGGCTGCGGCTTCAGCGATTGCTCTTCGTAGACAATCCTGGATGCGCTTATGTTCCTTTGCGGAAGCCTTCAAGTCTTCCTTTACTAATGCCCCATTTGATGGTGCCACTCTCTTTGGCCCCAAAGTAAAGGAGACCCTTACCCGGTGTGAGCAAGAGGGAAAGACTCTGCTGTCGGAGTCCGTTTTTCCACCCCATCCAGACCGTACCCCAAAGGGCAACGAGGTGGAAAAATGTGGATGTTCTTCGTGTTTCACTGTTGCAGTCATAACTGTAGGGTGCTCCTGCCGGCAGGCAGCCCGAGGTCGGCCAGAATCCCAAAGTCTGGGTCCGGCGTCGGCTGTACAAGCTAGTACCCTGACGTCAGTACGCTCTGGTACATAGCCCTCAGCCAACGCCATCTTCTCCAGTCTTTCTTGCCGTGCGGTGGAAAGCAGCTCGCAAATCCACCCCATCCAGACCATACCCCAAAGGGCAACGAGGTGGAAAAATGTGGATGTTCTTCATTCCACATTGCTGCAGTCCTAACACTTGGGTAGTCCGCTGTCCCAGTCGGCCCGAATACCAAAGTATATGGCTGACATCGGTCAAGGCGCATTAGTCTGACGTCAGGACGTCAGGGTACAAATGCGCATGACCGACGTCATATCCTCAGTCTTTTTTGCCGCATGGTCCGATGCAGATGCAGTTTTGCGAGTGCAGGTTGGCGTTCTGAAATTTTCTGAAGTCGGAGTTTCAGACCGAATCAAAGTTGGCTAAGTACCCCGTTGGGGAATATTTTGTTTTTTTCTTGCCTCAGTATTAAAGGGATGTCAGAAAAAGTGAATAACTGTATTTCTTGTGGGAAACAGATACCTCATAGGGATTACCATACCTTGTGTATACCTTGTTTAGGGCCTGAGCACGACGTTGTTGGATGTCGGTCTTGTGCTAGATTTAACAAACGCACTATAAAGAGAAGGTTAGACTGTGCCAGGTCAGTTTTGGGAAGCGTTGTAATTATAAAATGCCGTCGGATGCTCCGGCCGCTTCCGCCAAAAAGCGCAAAGACAAAGCAGCAAAGCCTAGGTTGGAAGAACCGTCAGTCCCGGACGTCGGTTCTTTAGAAGGCTCAGTGGAGCCGGAGGTTCTGCCAGAAGTTTCTTTGGAGTCTTAGGGAGAGACTTTACTGTTACAGGATGTGTCCTCTCAGGAGGTAGGCCAGGCTGAAGGGGCTTCTCAGGTGGCTGTTCTCCCCTCTCTTCCTAAGGTGGTTAGGCCCTCCCCTTCTGTTTCCAAGGCTTCTTTGAGAGGCAGGCCAGGTTTAACTTCAGTGGGGGTTTCTCCTAGTTCTTCAGGATCTTTGCCTAAGAAACATATGCTTAAAATGGCAGAAGATTTGATTACTATGATTAGAGGTTCTATGCCCCCTCCTGATAAGAGGCCTAGGGTGGAACCTGAGCTTGAGAGTTTTGAGCAGTGTTCGAGGCTTCAGAGTCTTGGCTGAAGACATGCAGGAGTATCCTCCTTATTCTCATTCTGTTGTGGATGATTCTACTCCTTGGGCTTCTCCACCTGAGGATTTTTCTTTTCAGAGACTCTTCATTCCATGAGGGAGCATTTTAAATGGGAAGGTCAAGATTTCTCTGATTCCAGGAAGAGGCTTAGGGAATTTTGTTTTACCCCAGCATAGGCCTTTAGCTATACCTCCTGTTCTGGATGTGGTGGAAGATGTTTTTGCAGAGGCTTCCCTGAACCCTGATTCTTTGCCTCCTGCCCCAGTTAAACCAGATAGGTATTATAGGGTGCCTGAAGCTCATAAGTATCTTTTAAGAGTCCTAGGGCAGACCCGAAACTGTTTCTCAGGGGCCTAAAGGTGTTAAGGCTTCTGTTGTTAAAAATCCTGTTCCTCCTGATAAAGAGGCAAGGGCTTTGGATAGATGGGGAAAGAAAGTGTATACTTCTTCCACTTTAGCCATGAGGGCGTTGAATTGCCAGTTTCACATGTTAAAATATCAAAATTATCTCCTTTCACAATTGAAGTCTAAGGTGGATGCTCTGGCGGAAGGTATTGAGTGTAAAGAGTTGCAGGATTTAGTTCATGTGTCTGAACAGGTGGGTAAGCATTCCTTGCAATGTGGTTTTGATGCTGTGCAGGCCTCTTCGAGGGTGGCTGCCACTGGTTCTGTTCTTCGTAGGCACGCCTGGCTGAGGGATCAGAATTTAGCTGAGCATGTTAAGACAAGGATTTTGGATGCTCCGTTGCAGTCTGACGTGTTGTTTGGTTCGCCTGTGGAAGCAGTTTTAAAGAAAATGGAGGACAAGGCTAAGTCTATGCAGACTGTTAAAGATTTTTTGCAGGTTCAGCCTCCGAAGTTTAGTAGAAATTGGCCTACTAAGGGATGGACATATCCTGCTTATGATTCCCAGTCTAGGGGTAGGTCTAGACGTGGTAGGGGCAGAGCTCAAGGTTCCTTTAGGCCTAGAACAGGGAGTTCACCTGCTCAGTCTTCTGGTGAGGGCAGGGGTCAGTCCTTTCGTAAACAGACCCAATGACCTGCCTTTTCAGCTGCCAGTACTTTCTCGTCTGGCAGCACCTTTGGGAGGAAGGCTGGCTCTTTTCAAAGAAAATTGGAATTTAATTACCCAAGACAGATGGGTATTGGATATCATTCACCACGGTTACAGGTTTTATTTCCATACCTTGCCTCCTTTCAAAGGCATGCCAGACATTCCTCCTCTACAAAGAAAAGAGGCTCACAAGCAAATTTCTCTGTTACTCCAAATAGGGGCCATTCAGCCGGTTCCTGTGCCAGAAAGGGGCCTAGGATTTTATTCTCGCCTGTTCCTAGTACCAAAGAAGGGGAACACGTGGAGACCAATTTTGGATTTATCTATCCTCAACACTTATCTGGACATTCCCAAGTTCAAAATGTTGACGTTACAACAGCTTTTACCTCTGCTGGGCAAAGATCACTGGATGGTAACTTTAGATCTCAAGGAGGCTTACCTTCATGTGCCTATCAGACTAAGTTGCAGGAAGTATCTGCGTTTTCGAGCTGGGAATTCCCATTATCAGTTCTCTGCATTGCCCTTTGGCTTATCTACTGCCCAGAGTATTCACAAAGGTTCTGGCTCCAGTGATAGCTTACTTCAGGCTAAAAGGAATACAAATCTATCCTTACTTGGACGACTGCCTGATTCTGGCTCAAGAAAAGGAAGACCTTTACAGCATTTGGAATATGTGATAGCAGTGCTAAGATGCCTAGGGTATTCTGTGAACGAAATAAAGTCCAGTCTAGTACCCTCTCAAGACATGTGCTTTCTGGGTGTGAGACTGAATACAGCAACCCAGATGGCCTTTTAACCCCGGACAAACAAAAGAATCTTTCCATTTACTTCCATCTACTATCTCTTCAGTCCGGGCTGACTGCAAGGACAGTCCTTCAAGCCTTAGGGTTCATGGCATCTTGTATTCTGGTGCTTCCCAATGCCAAACTGCATATGAGGAAGCTGCAATGGTATCTCTAAAATGTATGGACACAGCACTGCCAGGATTTGGACACTGTCATTCAAATAATACCTTGCATTCAAAAGGAATTTTTGTGGTGGGCTCAGGAATGTCACCTAAACAAGGGACTCTCTGTGACCCGGCCAGAGGCGAGTCAGATTCTAACGACAGATGCCTCAGACATAGCTTGGGGAGCTCATCTGAATGGAAAGTGGATACAAGACAAGTGGCCTGCCAGACTGCAGCATCTACATATCAACATGAAGGAGATGTTAGCAGTCCAGTTTGCATTAATGGCTTTCAAGGTTACTTCTTCCAGGGCAGGTGTTGATTCTAACAGACAACACAACTGTCATGTGGTACATCAACAAACAAGGGGGAACACATTCTTACCCGTTATGCAGGCAAGCAATGATTTTATGGGAGACTGCGCTCAGCTTGCAACTAACTCTTCAGGCAAGGTTTCTGCCGGGAGCACAGAACTCCTTAGCAGATGTGTTAAGCAGACAAATCATGGATCCCCACGAGTGGAAACTGGATCTTCATGTATTTCGAAAATTGACAGTGTCATGGGGAACTCCAGACATAGATCTGTTCGCTTCTCCACTAAACCACCAGCTGCCAAAGTTTTGCACAAAAGGGTTTCATCACACAGCTTGGAAAGTGGATGCTCTTTCTTTCAGTTGGAAAAATCTTCATGTGTATGCCTTTCCACCTCTGCCTCTTCTCCCAAAGGTGCTCCTAAAGGTCAGACAAGCCAAGGATGATTTTAATAGCTCCAGATTGGCCTCGGCAACACTGGTACCCATTACTGAGGAGTCTGGTAAGGAAGCCTCCATGGCCTTTACCTTTGATTCCGCACCTGTTGTCTCAGAGGGACGGTCATCTACTCAATGTCAAGCTTCACTCTCTTCATCTAACAGCCTGGCATATTCTGTTTTGAAACACAGCAGGTCTCAACTTCCTCAACAAGTTTTAAATGTGATTATGGAAGCCAGAAGACCTAGTACAAGGAAAGTGTACGCAGAAAAATGGAAGAGATTTTTATTTTGGAGTGCAGCAAAGAATTTGGAGATTTCGGAGCCTGATTTGAGTGTGGCTCTTCAATATCTTACTGAGTTATTGGACAAAGGTTTGTCTTTCTCTTCCATTAAGATTCATGCTGCAGCAATTTCAGCTCACTATGATTGTGACCCACCATTGTTTTCGCATCCTTTGTTCAAGCAATTTCTTAGAGGGGCAAAGAATATAAGACCCCCACGTAGAGCTCCTACTCCTGCTTGGGATCTCAATTTTGTGTTGGAGAAACTTACTCTACAACCTTTTGAGCCTGCGGCTACTGCTGAATTGAAATATTTGTCATGGAAGACTGCTTTTTTGTTGGCCATTACTTCTGCAAGAAGGGTTTCTGAATTGCAGGCCCTTATGGCGGTTGAGCCTTTTTTGATTTTCCATAAGGATAGGGTATCATTACGTACTAATCCTTCCTTTATGCCTAAGGTGGTTTCTAGTGTGGCTTTAAACCAAACTATTCATTTGCCTACTTTCTATGCAGATCCCCAAAATAAGGGGGAAAAGATTTTGCACACTTTAGATGTACACAGGCAGTTGCGTTATTATTTAAGCAGGACTAAGGATTTTAGGCAGTCTCAGCAGTTGTTTGTTTCTTTTGCTTTGAGTTCTCAGGGCAAGCCTGTGTCAAAACAAACTATTTCTAAGTGGATTGGGTTTTGCATTGCATTTTGTTATTCCCATCATGGCAAGGAGATTCCAGCTGGGATTAGGCCTCATTCCACTAGGGCTACTGCCACTTCAACAGCATTTCTAAGGGGGTGGCAACTAAGGATATTTTGGAGGCAGCTACTTGGAGTTCAGTGCATACTTTCTCTAAGCATTACCACCTTCCTCTCTACTCTAAATCTAGGGCTGGTTTTGCCACAGCTATTTTGCAAGGCATGTTGACAGCTCCTGCTTCTTTATGATTTGCCAGCCTCCCTTACCTCTGCTTTGGGATTCTACCCAAGTGTTAGGACTGCAGCAATGTGGAATGAAGAACATAGTACAGTTTTGTACCTACCATAAATGTAGATGTTCGAGGATCCACATTGCTGCAGCCCAATCTACCCTGCCCCCTTACCCTCTGTGTTTAGGGGTGGTTGTGTGGGTGAGTTTATACTCTTGTAATTTTGTATATATTGTACATATATTTGGTGCAGGAGTGTTTGGTGTTTTTTGGTTTTGGCCTTATCTTTTTAGGGTCTTCTGACATCTGGGGCAAGAAAAGACTGAGGATATGACGTCGGTCATGCGCATTTGTACCCTGACGTCCTGACGTCAGACTAATGCGCCTTGACCGACGTCAGCCATATACTTTGGTATTCGGGCCGACTGGGACAGCGGACTACCCAAGTGTTAGGACTGCAGCAATGTGGATCCTCGAACATCTACATTTATGGTAGGTACAAAACTGTACTTTTCGAAAACTCCAGGGTTCTTTCCCAGGCACACAGGGTGATGCCCCCTCCAGAGGCAGAGGGGGGGGGGCAGAAGTGGAAGACGTCGCCCCGGCGGCAGAGGGGGTCCGCAAAACCAAGGTGACAGGGGTACGCTCCCTGGAAAGCCTTTCCAGCACTCCTGAGAGGAGGCCCGACTGTCCTGCTCTGGAGGCAGTCGGGGGTAGCTTAGCTTTATACCCTCAGGTCTGGCAAAGTCTTACCTCAGACAAATGGGTAAAAAGCATTATTACCAGGGGTTACAGAATTCCATTTCTATTTCCCCCATTACCGCAAAAAACAGTCCCAGAAGTACCGCCCCATCTGTGAGATCCTGCAGCTATAGAAATCTCAAGACTGCTAGAAAAAGAGTCATCCAACCAGTCCCGGCAGACCAAAGAGGATTCTGAACTTACTCAAGGTTCTTTTTAGTTCCAAAAAAGACAGGGGACTGGAGGCCAATTCTGGACCTAAGCAAGCTCAATACCTTCATCAAGAAAGAAAAGTTCCGGATGGTCACGCTTCAATCGATCCTTCCATTCTTACAGAAGGACGACTGGAATGTGCTCAATAGATCTCAAGGATGCGTACTACCACATCAAAATGGCCAGAGCATCCAGGGATCACTTGCACTTCCGGTTGGGAGCCAGTCACTTTCAGTTTCGGGCCCTGCCCTTTGGTCTAACCTCAGCCCCCAGGGTTTTCACCAAATGCATGGCAGTGGTAGCGTCTCACTTGAGACGCCTAGGATTCCAGGTGTTTCCGTATCTGGACAACTGGCTCCTTACTGCCACCACCGACCGTCAACTGATTCAGGCCAGGGATTACACACTCGAACTTTGTGTTCATCTCGGAATTTCCATAAATTTCGAAAAATCTGCATTACAGCCATCACAGCATATCTCATTCATAGGAGCAGATTTGGATACCCGTTGCTTGATTCTAACACTTCCCTCACAAAGAATAGCCTCTTTACAAAATCACATATCTCTTCTCCTGTTGTCCAAGAAATCCCCGGCCAAACTGGTTCTGAAAGTTTTGGGTCTCATGGCGGCTTCCCTCATTGCAATACCCTTGGGAAGACTGCACATGAGAGTTCTTCAATGGCTGCTGTTCGCACAATGGTCGTTCCAACAGTTACCGCTGACACACGAAATTCACATCACAAACATCTGCAAATCGCACCTGTCTTGGTGGCTACAGAATTGCAATCTTTCCGGTGGCCGACCGTTTGCTACCCACTCCGACAGCTACGGTGACCACGGACGCTTCCCTGATAGGGTGGGGGGGGGCATCTTTCAGGGACAGACAGTCCAAGGCGAATGGACCAATCTAGAGTACAACCTGCACATCAATGTTCTGGAGATGAAGGCAGTGTTTCTGGCGTTGCAACACTTTTCTCCCCTTCTACCTCTAGGGACCATTGCAGTTCAAACGGACAACATGTCCGTAGTCTGGTACATAAACAAGCAAGGAGGAACCAAATCTTACCAGTTGTGCAGAGAGGCCATGAGAATTTGGCAATGGGCAGAGTCCATGGGTCACTTTCTGATAGCAACACACATCCCGGGGTTATCCAACGTCATAGCGGACAGGTTGAGCAGAGCCATCCTGATACCTCATGAGTGGTCCCTCAAACAGACAATAGCGGACATGATATTCCGCAAGTGGGGCCAGCCTTGCTGCGATCTGTTTGCGTCTCCAATGAACGCCAAATGCAGAAGCTACTTCGCCCTATTGCCCCTGCCAGGGGAAGTCCCCAGGGATGCTCTGATTCACGATTGGTCCCCGGGTCTCCTGTACGCCTTCCCCCCTATACCTCTGATTCCAAGATTTCTGCAGAAAGCCACAAACCTGGAGAGGACTGTAATTCTCATTGCCCCATTCTAGCCTCGTCAAATTTGGTTTCCCTTTCTTCAAGCACACCAAATACGGGAACCCTGGATCCTGGACCCGGAGCCGGATCTACTGACCCACTCGTCAGGGGCTCCCCACCCGTCGCTCCTGTTCCTCAGACTAGCAGCTTGGCTGCTCCGCTTCCCTTTTTAGCCAGGTCTGATCTTCTTTCTCCTGCTGTTCAAAATATCCTAGTAGCTTCTCATAAAGCTTCCACTACAAAGATTTACACTAGTAAGTGGAAACGTTTTGTATACTGGGCAACTACGCAACATTTGGATCCCTTAATAGCCCCACTAAACAAAGTCTTAGAGTTTCTATCCGTGCTATTTCACCAAGGAGCTTCTCCTGCCACCTTGAGGGTTCAGTTGGCTGCTATTTCAAACTTTCATGTGGGAGAAAATGGAGCGCCTATTATGGCTCCTAGGCTTTGTAAGGCTTTTCTAAAAGGGTCTTTTCATATTAGGCCACCAGTCAGGTTTCCTACAGCACCGTGGAATCTAAACCTCCTGTTATCACAACTAATGCTACCACCCTTTGAACCAGCCTCTTCCTGTTCTTTGAAGTTCTTGTCATGGAAAACTCTCTTTTTAGTAGCTATCACTTCAGCCAGACGAGTATCAGAACTTCATGCTCTTTCCATTAAACACCCATATTTGATCTTTCACCCTGATAGGGTATCCCTTCGCACCAACCTGTCCTTTCTTCCCAAGGTTTGTTCAGTCATTAACATTAATCAGTCCATTGAGCTCCCCACATTTTTCAAGAACCATTCCAATAAGCTGGAATATGTTACACAAGTTGGATGTTCATAGACAACTCAGATTCTACTTGGATAGAACTAAGGATCACAGAAAAACAGATCAACTCTTTATAGCCTTTGCGGACAGCAAAAAGGGCATGGCAGTGACTAAGCGTACCCTTTCCAAATGGCTATCTGATTGTATTACCTTTGTTTATACTGCTACTGAGCAGACTTTACCTGTCAAACCAAAAGGACATTCTACTAGATCAAAATCTACATCCCTGGCTCATGCGGCCCGCCTACATTTGGACACTATTTGTGTGGCCACCACTTGGTCTAAACCACATACATTCATCACTCATTACAAAGTGGATAGGGTTTCCAGGGACAGGTTAACCTTTGGTTCCACTGTGCTCAGGAACGTTCTTCCGTGAGTCTCTCAGGGTCACGGAGCTAGGGACGCTACCCATGTGTAAGAACAAACGGCGAGATTGAACACCCTCACATATAGAAGTTATGTCCTTACCATAACGTTCCATGTGGAGTGTTCATCTCACCTTTGTTCTTACATTCCCACCCTCAGGTCAGGAAGAACGTCCAGTTTAGATGTCTGGTTTGTTTCTCCCGCTTCTGATTCTCTCAGCTGTTACTGCTGTTTCAGCTACGCCTTAGTATGTATGTTTGTATATTTCACCCCCGTTGGGATCTGGTATTGTTTGCAAACTAGATCTGAGGTAAAGGCAGAGGGAATTGTGGGAGAGAGGTTGGTCTCGAGCTTCTTCTCGATGCAGAGCTTTGCCAAGCGGCCGACTCGGAGCCGAGGATCGGCTCCGAACCCATGTGTAAGAACAAAGGCGAGATGAACACTCCACATGGAACGTTATGGTAAGGACATAACTTCTATTTTTAGTCTTTAATGAAGCATTAACAGCATGTGGAACTGAAATAAAAGTATCATGACCCAGACTAAGTGCCACTGCCATATCTACTAACTGGGCAGTTGCAGCTACAGCTCTAAAGCAAGAGGCGTTTGCTATTGGATCAATATTTATACTGTAATAAGCAACTGGTCTAAATGTAATAAGCAACTGGTCTAAAGCCATCATTACTTTTCTGTGCTAATAATCCTAATGCTCCTTTGTTGCGTTCACAACAGAAAAGAACACCTTAGATTAGAATAGTCTGGCAGTCCTAATGCTGGAGTATGTGAAAGAAGTAATTTTAACCAAATAAAAGCTTGTTCACAGCATGGTTGTCATGAAAGCGACTTTGGGGGGGGCTTTTTCAATAGTTCTAGTAAAGGTTTAATTATTTCAGCATAGTTGGATATCCACTGTCTACAACAGCCTGCTAAACCAAGAAATGCTCTGAGCTGTTTTAGTGTAGTAGGTCTCGGTGCTGTCTGTATAGTTGCAATTCGAGAGAGCAAAATGTGTCCTGTATTTTCAGAGATTGGGTGTTCTAAATACTGGATTTGTGGTTGCCAGAGTTGAAGCTTAAATCGGTTTACTTTAAATCCTAACTCTGCTAGTTTAGTAAACAAGAAAACAGTATCAGTCTGACAGTCAGCTAAAGAATTTGACAGTGAGAAGATCTACCTACTGTACTAAGGCAGACCCACAAGATAACTGTATTTTATCTAGCTGCTTTTTTATTCCACTTGAAAATAAGGTGGGTGATTCTGCATATCCTTGGGGTAAGTGCATCCATGTATATTGTTGTCCGGTATATGTAAATGCAAACAAATACTATTGGGGTGTATTGGGATAGAAAAGAAAGCTGAGGAAATATCAATAACCGAAAAGTTGGAACAGGAAGAGGAACTGGGCTAAGAATAGTTGCTGGGTTAGCTACTATGGGAAAAGAAGGCACAACTACTCCATTCACAGCTCTCAGATCTTGGACAAATCTTTGTGTCTTTGCCAGACTTCTTTACAGGCAAAATGGGTGTATTACAAGGACTCCTAGTAGGAATAATTATGCCTTGTTGCAGCAGTGCTGAAGTAACTGGTTCAGTTCCTGTTTCTGCTGTCTGCAGAAAGAGGATATTGTGCTACCATGGGCAGAGGTTCATAAGGCTTTAAAGTAATTGCTACTGGTGTAGCATCTCCAATACGTACTACCTCATTTTCATGGGTTGTCCATAACTGTGAAGGAACTGTAGTCAGTAATTCTGCATCTGATGGCTTTACATGTTATGTGTCAGTAAGGAAAGAAAAGAGCATTTCCTCGTCCAAAGCACCTACAACAGCACACATCTGCATCGCCAGAGACTGTCTGGTAACATTTAGATATATTCTATCTGGTGTACAAAATTTTGTACGTTGCAACTTGCAGAAAATATCCCCCACCTAAAAGATTAAGGGGTGCGGAGGTTCCAATGAGAAAAGCATGTTGGTCTGTCAAGGGTCCCAACTGAATGGGAACTGAAACTCTCGAGGTAGTTTAAAGATACTCCTGACACAGTGACTCCTCACACTGAGGTGTGGGATAAAGGGGAGATTCTTGGCTGGGCAAGCATTTAACATTGATCTGGGAGCTCCAGCATCTGTTAAAAAGGGAATATTGCTGTCTTGAATTTTAATGTTAATGTATGGTCATTTCTGGTGTACAGGTACGAAAGGAAATAGCTGTGATTCCTGTTCATGGATAGCATGTTTATCTTGCTGCTGAGCTGCTGGCTCCATGTAGGAGGTTGTTGCCTCACATTTTGATGGGCATTTGCTGACCTCGTGGTGCCAGCTGGTTATCAAATGGATTGTTAGATTACAATGACATGTCTACTGGATGTAGGCAAGAACAATTGTTCCTCCAGTGACCATTTTGGCCGCAGTTAAAACACAGATTTGAATTCAGTCCCTGCCCCTGTTCTTGTGAATTTGGGGTACTATTAAAATTCTGAGGAAATGGTCCATGATTTTGAGAAAATCTAAATTTATTACGTCCTCAATTTTCTTCTCTATTTTCCCCTCTATTTCTGGTAAACTGCTGTAAGTTAACTAATTTTTCTTGTCGCTCCTGTTGTCGCTGACAAAAGCATCTGAGAGACCACTTACTGACGGACCTTCAGTAGGTTCTGTATAACCTGAGAAGGCTTCAAATGTGTCTGCTGTACACTGTAAATAAGATTCAATTGACTCATCCTGTCTGTGTGACTGCATTTATCTGGGACCATTTAGGTACCAGTGGACATGCTGCAGTAATAGCCTGTAATAAATGAGTCCTAGCTGCCTGAAAAGCCTCTACGTCCATATGCTGGGGAATAGGGTCTAGTATATTGGCATGATCCTAAATGCGTTTAAATAGGTCAGGCAGAGTGGATGTGTCCATCACTTCTCTATTTTGCAGCTGAACATGCCCTTTTAAGATTCTTGCATATTTTGATGGATTTGTTCTGATTGATTGCAGAGGGTCCAAAATAGTTTGGAAATCAACCGCAGACCAAGGGCATTTATAGTGGTAGATGCTTCTTCATCTCTGCCATGTGCTGGGTTCAGGACTTGTCGTAGAAGATGTAGGTGGGGTGGTTGAGTAAACTATCTCTCGTCATCCAAAGAGGAATCAGAATCCTCTTTATATGGCAAAGAATATTGCTAATCTCTGGCTGCACTTTATTTTTAATTGAAGCTTTGTATTTAAGGTTTGATCACTTCTATTTTGTATCTTATTCTAGTATCACATTTGTTTAAGTTTTCTATTCTGTTGGAGTTTTAAGGGTTCTTGGCTAGTGTCAGTTAAAGTTGGCAAAGAATTTCCTTGCAAACAGTGAATAACATCAGTTAATTAGTGGGAGGAGCTGAGAAACAGCGTGGATCTTTTATTTAGAAATATCTGTCTTTAGATGAAGTGTTTGGCCTACTTGCTGTGAATATTGCTGATCTCTGGCTGCATTTTTTACAGCCCACCAGCCCAGTTTTTGTTGTGTTCTTAAATTTGGTGGCTTTTGAGTTGCTCACCCCTACTATAAAACTCATTTTGGACGCTCCTCAGAGTGCCATCTCATCTCATTCTACTGAGTACAGAGAGATCATTTGGTTAGTTTAGTTTCTCAACCTTGAATTATCTTCTGTTTCCTTCCTTCCCATCCATCCATCCTCAACCCGTTGTTTCCATTTTGCACATGGGATCGGGAATGTCACTTCAACAGTGACAATCATATTGAGCCAAGGTTTACACTGCCAGGTGGCTAGCCCTGCTATGGTAGTTCACCTGTATCACTCACTCATGCACACCCTCACACCTATGACCAATTTAGAGTGTCCAGTCCACCTACTGCATGTCTTTGGAATGTGGGAGGAAACTGGAACACCCAGAGAACCCACATGACCACACGTAATCTAAAAAAAATTTGCACTTTTCAGCTGCTTTTACTGTATTTGCGTTGCTTCTTACTTACTTTTTTTTGCTTTTGATGCTTGTTAAAAGTATTCATTTGCATTTATTACTGCTTGTTAGTAGCTTGATTAAATTGTAACTGTTTTTCTAAGCCTTTTTTTTTTTTTTTTTTTTTGGCAGGAGAGGTAACTTAATCCTAAGTTGGGAATTGCTGGTTGAAGGCTTAGTGTGTCTGTTATTCTAAAAGTGTCTTAGTTCTGGTTTAAGCACTTAGGCTTCAGGCCAGTTATTTTACTTTAAGAAGGTTTGTGGTCTATGCTCTCTTGTGGGAGGAGAGGGTAGATTCTGCCCCTCTGAGCTGGGAATTGCTGGTTGAAGGCTTTTTGTGCCTGCTTATTTGATCTGGGTTTTTTTCTGAAATTGGTGCGCTTTGTTTAGCACAGACTAGATTAAAACCTGCTGAACTAGCTCTGTTTGTATAACTTGAGCTAGTAGCAGGAGTGTGCAGTTAGAACTCGTCTGATTTAAAGGTTGCGGGAACAGGGCTCAGTTTTGAGTTTTTTTATTGGTTAATTTGCTTAAATCAGTTTGCTCTTGTTTTCTACTGTTATATTTATTTAAGTGTCTATCTGTTCTCCTGAGTTAAATAGCCCTAAACAGAGTTTAAATATCTTTAACATATTCTGGTTACAGATTTTGCTGTATCCAGATCGGTTTATGTGATTCCTGCGTTTCCTGCTATGCCATCTTGTGTTGGCTGGGGCCTGCCTGCACTTAGTGGGAGTAAGTGAACTGGTTGGAACTGGTCTAGCATAAGATGTTTAGCTAAGAGCTGAGGGCAAGGGTTGATTGGTCAGTTCCAGTATTAATGTTTTGCTTTCATTTTTTGGTATGTAAACCCAGCATTTATGTGGATTAGCACTTGTTTGCACTGTTTTAACCATTTGTGAGGCATCGCAGCTGCATTTTTTCCCTTACCAGCACTCCTGTGTAAGTGAGGCCCTCCCTTGCAGCTACTGTATTGATTTTATACAGCCCTACTTACACATATAGGTACTCTCCTCAGATAGTACCCACTGTCCTATCCCTGACCTCTCTTACACAGAGTCTGATAACCATGGTCAGACAATTTCCTGTGGATGTTCTTCGTGTTTCACTGTTGCAGTCATAACTTAGGGTGCTCCTGCCGGCAGGCAGCCCGAGGTCGGCCAGAATCCCAAAGTCTGGGTCTGGCGTCGGCTGTACAAGCTAGTACCCCGACGTCAGTACGCTCTGGTACATAGCCCTCAGCCGACGCCATCTTCTCCAGTCTTTCTTGCCGTGCGGTGGAAAGCAGCTCGCAAGTCGTTGGTTGGCGATTTTCGAACAGCGTATTTTGTTGTTGTCGGTCCGAAGTTCTTGCTTCTCTTCTCAAAGCTAAGTACCCCGTTGGGGAATCTTTTTCTTGTTCCTCCGATGTCAGAAAAAGTTAATAATTGTATATCGTGTGGGAAACAAATACCTCATAAAGATTTCCACTCTTACTGTCTACCTTGCTTAGGCCCTGACCACAACGTTTCTTGTCGGTTCTGTGCCAGTTTCAATTCTCGTACTATCAAGCGCAGGTACGATTGGGCTCTAAATTATTTTGGCAGATGCTTCAATTATAGAATGTCGTCGGACACTACCGGAATTCAAAAGAAGCGCAAAGACAAAGACAGGCCTCCGAGGTCCAAACAGGACTCGTTGCAGCTGGAGCCAGCGTCCGGTTCGGCTGTCGTCAGTGAGGCGCTTTTGCAGCCCCTGTCGTCCGCCGCTTCTGAACCGATGGCCGATACGGACTCTTATGGGGAGCCATCAAGGCCTACTATTTTAACTGCTGCAGGACCTTCGGACGTCGCTCCCTCAGATGGGTCCGGAACCGCTGTGCAGGTACCGGCTTCTGAGGGGGTTTTCAGGCCTACTCACATCACTATTTCAAAGGCAAAGACAAAGACTCCTGTTAAGTCTAAAGTTCCTGCTCAAGCTACTTCTGAATCTACTCCCAGGACACAGAAGCAATTATTAAAGATGGCTGAAGATTTACTTACCATGATTAGGGGTTCTCACCCCCCACCTGAAAAAAGGCCTCGACAGGATGTTCCTCTGGATTCCTCTGACCAGGCTTCTGTATCTTCTGTCTCTTCCTCTGATCAGGAGTATTCTTTTCCTCCTTATGAGGATTCTGATGCTGAGGACTCTTTGCCCTCTGCCTTCTCCACCTGAAGATTTCTCTTTTGGGGAAACCTTGCATGAGATGAGGGAACATTTTCATTGGGAAGGTCAGGAGTATTCTGCTTCCAAGAGGCAGCTTAGAGAATTCCTTCTTCTTCCTCATCATAGGCCTTTAGCTATCCCTCCTGTTCTTGACATTGTGGATGATGCTTTTTCTGAGGCTAATTTGAATCCTGATTCCATGCCTCCTGCTCCTTCTAAGCCTGATAGGTTTTATAGGGTTCCTGACTCTCATTTATTCTTATTTAAGAACCTTTCTGCGGATCCTGAAACTATTTCTCAGGGCTCTAAAGCTGCTAAGGTTGCTACTTCTAAGAATCCTATTCCCTCTGAGAAGGATTCTCGTGCTTTAGACAGGTGGGGAAAAAAGGTATATACTTCTGCTACCCTGTCTGTAAGGGCTTTAAATTGCCAGTTTCATATGTTTAAGTATTAGCAATTTCTTTTGTCTGTTTTAAAGTAAAAGCTTGCTTCCCTTCCTGCATGTGCAGAGGATAAGGAACTTCAGGATGTATTGCATGCAACTGAACAAGTGAACAAACATAGTTTGCATTGTGGTTTTGATGCCTTGGATGCTTCTTGCAGGGCTGCAGCCTCTGGCACTTTTATCAGGAGACATGCCTGGCTTCGTGAACAAAGTTTACCTGAACAGGTTAAGGCTAAGTTATTAGATGCCCCTGTTCAACACTATGTTCTTTTTGGATCTAAAGCTGAGGAGGTTATTAAAAAGATGGAAGAAAAGGCGAAATCTATGCAAACTGTAAAAGATTTCTTGCAGGTTCAGCCTCCTAGATTTTCCAGGAATTGGCCCTCCAAAAATTGGTCCTTTCCCACGTCTGACAGGCCTCAAAGGGGAAGATATAGACACTCCAGAGGTCGTGGTCAAGCTCAGGCCTCTTACAGATCTAGACAATGGACTGCTTCTTCACCTAGAAGGGGAGAAGACAGATCCCAATCTCAAAGAAAACAAACTCAATGACTCTCTCGGTTGGGCTACAGGACCCCTTCACCTGGATGCCCCTCTCGGAGGAAAACTGTCTCTTTTTTACAGAAATTGGACTCATATTACCCAGGACAGATGGGTATTGGACGTGATTTTAAAAGGCTACAAATTCCACTTTCATACTCTGCCAAGGGCTCACGGTTGGCCAGATCTGCCAAAACATCAATGGTCAGAGGCCTTAAATCAAGTGGATGCTCTTCTGGCCATGAGAGCCATAGAGCCTGTTCCACTCTCAGAGATGGGAAAAGGTTTTTATTCAAGACTGTTTCTGGTTCCAAGAAAACAAAGCTCATGGAGACCTATTCTGGACCTTTCTGTGTTAAACACCTTTTTGGAAATTCCAAAATTCAAGATGCTTACTCTGCAGCAACTAATTCCAATGCTCTCTCAGGACGCCTGGATGGTGACATTGGACTTAAAGGAAGCCTACTTACACATTCCCATCAGGCAGGAACGCAGGAAATTCCTCAGATTCAAGGCAGGTTCGAGACGCTTTCAATTCTCGGCACTGCCCTTTGGTTTATCTACTGCGCCCAGAGTCTTTACCAAGTGCCTGGCACCAGTAGTGGCTTATTGCAGACTTCAGGGGATTCAGATTTACCCCTATTTGGACGACTGCCTTATTCAGGCAGACAGCAAGGATCTTCTACTTCAACATCTGGAATTTGTTCAACGTCTTCTCTTCCTTCTGGGATTCTCAGTAAACACAAAAAAGTCACATTTGATCCCTTCTCAACAAATGGTGTTCTTGGGAGCCCTCTTAAATACGACCTTACAAAGGGCCTTCCTCACTCCAGAAAAACAATCACAGCTGGCTACAATTTTTCAACACCTTGGCAACTCTATCTCAGCTCACTGCAAGGAAATTCCTGCAGGCTCTGGGCTACATGGCTTCCTGTATTCTGTTGATTCCAAATGCAAGGCTTCATATGAGAAAGCTTCAATGGTATCTGAAAAGTGTATGGTCACAGCATTACCACGATCTGGACATTCTGATTCCTCTGATCCCCTGCCTCCAGAAGGAGTTCCTCTGATGGTCCAGGGTGTGTGCTTTAAACAAAGGAAAGCCTTTTCGTCTACCTCAACCTTCTCAAATCATAACCACGGACGCCTCGGATTATGCTTGGGTAGCACACTTTCTAGACAATTGCCAGCAGGGAACCTGGACAAAGGACCATCTTCACTGGCACATCAATCTGAAGGAAATGTTGGCAGTTCAAAATGCTCTTCTAGCCTTCAAGAACTTTTTGCAACCAGGGCCTCTGCTAATTCGCACAGACAACACCACAGTCATGTGGTACATAAACAAGCAGGGGGGTTCTCATTCGTATCCCCTTTGCAGACTAGCTATGGCTTTATGGGACACAGCTCTAAATCTGAATCTACATCTCCATGCTCAATTCATTCCAGGAGAACAGAATCTCTTAGCAGACAGTCTGAGCAGAAACATTTCAGATCCTCACGAATGGATGCTAGACACCAACTTATTCAACAGGATTACTGCAGTTTGGGGATGTCCCCAGATAGATCTGTTTGCATCCCATCTCAATCATCAGCTGCCTCGCTTTTGCACCAGGTCCTTCCACAAAACAGCTTGGAAAGTGGATGCCCTGTCCTTCAGCTGGAGAAGCCTTTCGGGATATGCCTTCCCTTCTCTTCCTCTACTACCTCGGGTATTACTGAAGATAAAACAGGACAAGCCCAAGTTCCTCATCTTGATTGCTCCAAATTGGCCTCGACAGTTTTGGTATCCCACTTTAAAGCACCTGTTCTTGGAGCCTCCTTGGATTCTCCCTCTGAACCCTTCTCTTCTGTCCCAGCATCAGGGTCGGTTACTACATCCCAACCTCAAGACCCTTTGCCTGGCAGCTTGGCTATTCAAAGGAATTTGATTTCTTCTAGCCTTCCCAAACAAGTTTTGGATGTTCTTCTAGAAGCTAGACGGCCTAGCACTAGGAAATCCTATGCCTCTAAATGGAAGAGGTTTTGTATTTGGATGCAGGACCGAGGCTCGGTCCCTCTGGTGCCTGATCTCTCTTCTATTTTGCTTTACCTTTCGGATCTTTTGTCTAAAGGACTTTCCTTTTCTTCCATTAAGATTCATGCTTCTGCTATTTCTGCTCATTTCAATTCTGATCCTCCTGTTTTTTCTCATCCTTTGGTGAGACAATTCTTGAGAGGGGCCAAGAATTTGAGACCTCCTAGGACCCCTCCTGTTCCTGCTTGGGATCTTAATTATGTTTTAGAAAAACTTACTTTGCCTCCTTTTGAGCCTGCTGCATCTTCAGATATTAAGTTTTTATCTTGGAAGACAGTTCTTTTGTTAGCATTGACTTCTGCCAGAAGGGTCTCAGAGTTGCAAGCTCTCATGGCTGTGGAACCATACCTTATTTTCCACCAGGACAGAGTATCCTTGAGGACTAATCCTACTTTCATGCCTAAGGTGATTTTGAAAGTGGCTTTAAATCAGACAATTCACCTTCCTACTTTCTTTCCTAATCCTCAAAATAAAGGGGAAAGGATTTTGCATTCATTGGATGTACACAGACAGTTACGATTTTACCTGGACAAGACTAAAGAGTTCAGAAAATCTAATCAATTGTTTGTTTCTTTTGCCTCCAGTTCTCTTGGAAAAGCTATTTCTAAACAAACTATTTCCAAATGGATTGCTTATGGAATCTGATTTTGTTACACTCATCATGGGAAACAGTTTCCAGGTACTGTGAGAAGTCATTCTACTAGAGCAGCTGCCACTTCTGCAGCTTTTCTCAGAGGAGTTCCTACCAAGGATATCTTGGAAGCTGCCACTTGGAGTTCTGTGCATACTTTTCCAAGCACTACAATCTCCCTCTGTATTCTAAGACCAGGGCAGGCTTTGCCTCTGCTGTTTTGCAGGGTCTTCTTGCTGCCCCTTCTTCTGTCTAAGCCTCCTCCCCTTTTCACTGCTTTGGGATTCCACCCTACAGTTATGACTGCAACAGTGAAACACGAAGAACATAGTACAGTTGTGTACACCTACCATAAATGTAGATGTTCGAGTGTCTTCACTATTGCAGTCGGGGTTTCCCTCCCTCCTATCCCCTCTTTTCTCTTATTTGTGGTGTATTTGTGTTTCCTTGTTGGATTCATTTCTGATTTATTGGGACTTCTGACATCTAGGGCAAGAAAGGCTGGAGAAGATGGCGTCGGCTGAGGGCTATGTACCAGAGCGTACTGACGTCAGGGTACTAGCTTGTACAGCCGACGCCGGACCCAGACTTTGGGATTCTGGCCGACCTCGGGCTGCCTGCCGGCAGGAGCACCCTACAGTTATGACTGCAACAGTGAAGACACTCGAACATCTACATTTATGGTAGGTGTACACAACTGTACTTTTCTCATGCTAAACTGGTTGAAATGGGCATCCTGAGACAGTGTAGCAACTGCCTCATGTACATGGACAACCCTCTTGTACTACCACCTAAGAATACAATATGCGAGAGATGCAATTGCATTAAAAACCTAGAATCCTTGCTGTCTCGATCACAAGCCTGTACATCTGGTACTATGAAGGTTGGCTGCACAAACAATACAAGTACCACACCTCTAACACCACCTACACTTGTAGAACACACTCTTACATATGTGGAGGTTCTCAACAAAAATATAGCTGAACAGAAGAGACCACCTAGGCAAAAACACACACAGCACCAAGCACCACTCATAGTACACACACCTGTAAGGCCCAGCCACAAACCCAACATACTAGTCATAGAAGACTCTTTCATACACACAGATGTGCCCTTCACCAGGCTAGTCAAGGAGAAAGTCAAAGTAGGTTGCTTGTCAGGTGCTAGAATCTGCCAGATCACTCACGCACTCAAGTGTCTTAAGAGGTACTGTTATGACTCTGTCTTGGTCCATGTTGGTATTAATGACTTGAGGCATACCTCTCTGGACTACATGAAGAGAAACATGATTGAGCTCACTGAATGTGTCCCAGGGAGGTGTTTCCCTAGCCTTAAGCAGCATCCTGCAGTCACCCAGAATGATGCCTCAATACAAACAGAAAATTATTGACTTTAACAGTTGGCATAGTTTCTGATATAATTCCAAGGGGATCCAGTACCTAACACCCTGGGAGGACATGGTTGACAAACCATGATGCTTTGCCAGAGATAGCCTTCATCTCTGTTTCCTGGGCTTCAGGATTCTGGCAAGAGGACTTGCCTCCCCCATAGTGCCTTTTTTAGGCAAAGTCATGAGGATAAAATTACCAAAGTGAAAAATTCTTCTAAACAAAATGTAAAGGTTGTGCTGCTAAATGCTAGGAGTCTTAGCATGCAACTGCACTAATTGCAAGCATTCCTCACTCTGGAGTTTGCGGATTTTTTGTGCAGTCACTAAAACCTGGTTCAAAGTTGTAGAGAGCACCCCAGCTTTTCCAGGTTACTCATCCTACCGTACTTTCAGACCCCAAACGGGGGGCTACAAAGCCAAAGGAGGTGGAGTTTCAATATTTATCAAAGATGTACACACCTCCAGGCTGGTCAAGCAGTAAGATGCACAGGAGACACTCCAGGTGCAATTAACTGTCGAGGAAGCACGTATTCAAATTGTAGCTAGCTACAACCCCCAACCATGACTTGGGACACCTATCTGGAATTACTTGAATCCATCAAGATTCAACCCTCTACCCTGATCCTGGGGGACCTTAACTACCCAAACAGAGTGGAAGACCTATTTTAGCTCAAACACAAATTCCCAGAGATTCCTCAACTTTGTCAGTGCCACTGCATTGGATCAGCTGAGAGGTGAACATATCCTGGACCTAGTACTAACTAACATGAGTAACCACTGCAGCAACCCTACAGTGTCATCCTCCTTGGTAAGATCAGACCATAAAGCGATCACTTTCAAAGTCATCATCTCCCCTGAACACCCCCCCCCCCCTTGCCACGGTCAAACAAAAAAAAGCTTTTCCAAAGCTGACTACAGTTTCCTGAGGGCAGGTATAAGCAGCTTCACAGCCACGTTCCTTCAGTTGGAACTAGCACTAATGTCCAAGCCTACACCAAAAAAACTGTATGAGCACCTAGATAGCTGCATGGACTCGGCAATACCTGATAGGACAAAATCATCTTCGTTAAGGAAGAATAAACCTGTCTGGTAGACAGCAGCAATAAACCAACTCTATAATAAAAGGAAAGAATTGCTGCCCAGGACCAAGAAAGAGCAGGTGCCAAGTTGGAGGCAATCTCTCCTTTGTCTGAACAAGCAAATAAGGTTACTGGTCAAGTCCTCTATGGCTAACTTTGAGTCCAATTTGGCCACATCCACTAAGGACAATCACAAGGCCTTCTTCACATATGTCTGCAATCTCAAAGGTAACACCCAAATCTGCTCTGAACTGTTGGTCAAGAACACCACATACACAAACACTGTAGATGTAGCCAACCTACTGACAGACAGGTTCAGTGAAAACTTCACCCCCCTATCCCCCCCACTCCTCATCACCAGGGAGCAGGTCTTTAATGCCTGGTCAAGGGCAAAAACTGCAGCCTCCATGGGACCTGACAACATCCCTGGCTGCATCCTACATGAACTCAGGCATGAGCTCTCAGCACCATTAGGGACTCTATTCAACCAAAGCCTGAGCACCAGCTTCGCCTCAGCTAAATGAAAGATAGCCACTGTCATCCCTCTACACAGAGGTGGAGTGTCCACTGACCCAGGCAATTATAGGCCCATCAGCCTAACTAGCCTGATCTGCAAGGCCATGAAACCCATTATCATGGACCTTATAATCAAGGACATTGGCAACCTCCAAGCGCTTGACCCAGCGCAGTTTGGTTTTGTCAAAGGGAGATCATGCCTGTTTAAACAGTCAACTTCTTCGAAACAGTCACCAAAGCCATGGACAAGGAGAAGATGGTGCACTTCCTCTACCTCTACCTTGACCTAGCCAAAGCCTTCGACACTATTCCCCACTTGGGCATAATAGGTAAACTCTCCCAGCCATGCATTAACCTGTATGTTACCAGATAGGTAGCTAACTCACTCACTGATGGAACCCATTCAGTCAAAATAGGGGAAGCCACCTTTAATAGTAGACCCGTAACGAGCGATGTACCCCAAGGATCAGTCTTGGGGCCTCTACTGTTTGGGATATACTTTTTTGAGGTGCCAGTCAAAACTAGTGGTCTGTGGCTGACCAAATTTGCAAATGACTGTAAGCTAGGTGCTGTCTTAAATTCCCCTAATGATGTGAACATCCTCCAAAGAGGGCTTTACCCAAACTAATGACTGGTGCATGGGCTCAAACTGAATACCAAGAAATGCATCGCCTTTGAAGAAAATGGCATCCTTACTAATTATCACATTAATAATAATGTACTAAACATGTGCTCAGTCTTGAGGGACTAAGGCACCCAGGTTGATAGCAACCTGACTTTTGATTGACCACCTTGTTGCCTCTGTTGTATGGAAGGCTTTTTACATTGCCGACCTTGTAAGTAAGGGTATTTCATCCAGGAACAAGTAGGTCATAACATCCCTGTACTCCTCCCTAACAGACCCATTATCGAGTACAATACCCCCTTCGGTATGTACCTTGCCAAGCACATACAGCAGTTGGAGAAACCACAGAGGTTCTTGACCAGGAAAATCCAGGGTCTCAAACATCTTGTCTTCTACACAGAGGCTAAAAGCACTGTACCTCTACCCAGTCTCATACAGACTGCTCAAGGATGACGTGTGTCTGGCATGCAAGGCTGTCTCAGTCTCAGCCTTGATGGAGTTGCTGAATAACCACGTCAAACTGCATTCACTCAACCTGCATTCAAGGCCTCAACCTGGTCTATGACATTAATAGAACTTATTGGCGGGTTAAATTTGTCTCTCAAAGACTCCCCAATCTGTGGAATAGACTCCATCTCCTTGTCAAGCAGAGTACCTCACTAGCCCTCTTTAAGAGGAACCTGGATGACTGGATGGGAAACGGGGAAAATACAGCCCTGGGATCCCACCTGTGTCCCTGCTGGACCAGGCAAACAGGTGCTGACTTTGGGAACATAGGTGAATTTCTTGGCTAGGCTTACAAGGGCCTGTGGGCCAATAGCCTAGTATCATCCTATAAATCTGTGATTAAATTTATCAGGATCAAAGTAATCATCTCCATCTATAATTATTGAGTAACACATTTATGTGAAAGTAACTTTTGTCATC
>NC_056747.1:163780370-163792870 GCF_019279795.1 Protopterus annectens | reverse complement strand
CACTGGTTCTGGGGTATGAGTCTGCTGTGCTCCCTGGTCTGCAGCAGACTCCCTCCAGGCACTCCAGACCCCCTTCTGTGGCTTCCATCAGGTCTTCTAAGAGTCTTTCGGAGGGTGGACAGGATGATCAGGAAGATCCTAGAGTCAAATCCAGCTGGGGTTTCTCTGCTCCATCCCCACGGGTTCTGAGTCTGTCCCTTCAAGTCTAGTCTCCTTCTCCGATCCGTCCTTCATCTTTGAAGCCACAGGGTCATGGCCGATCAAGGGATTCAGGGTTTGAGTGTATGGAGTGCTTGACTTCCTCTCCAACCGTTGCTTTGACTTCCTCTGATTCAGTTGTTCATTTGTTGCAAGTCTTTGACCCAAGAGGTCCTTGTCAGGTCCAGGGGGAGAGGATCAGCACCTAGTTTGTTGGTGCCCTCTCTTCCCCTCGGTGCTTTGGAGCTGGCAGTTCAGGTCCGATTCTTCCAGGGACCCAGGGCATTGGGGATCCCAGCCCAGTCTTTCTGTGTAGCCTCAACTCCGGTGGAGTTTGGGAGGACTCTCCAGATCCTTTGGCATTCCTAGTGATGGGAAGTTCTCTACCCACAGGGATCTGGTCCCTTTGAGCCAAGATCCATCTGTCAACTTCCTTTGGATCAGGGACTTGAGCCTGTCATTCCTGTCTCAAGTCAGCCCATCCAGACTGGTCTCAAACTCTTCCCTACAGGGAGCTCCCTCCTCTTCCAAGACCTCCTGAGCACCTGCAGAGGAGATCTCATAAGAGGACATGCAAAGGGCGCATTGATTCCCCTCAGAGTTCATTACCGAGGATGTGGACTTTGATGAAGGAGGGATCCCAGATCATCACGGAGGACATCTGCTTTGGAGATATTTTAGAGATTCTGCAGAGAGGTGGTTGGTTAGCCCAACCCCATCCTCAGAGGAGTCTGTGTTTTTGGAGGCCTTCAGGACATGCCCATCTACATCCTGGGTGGTTCCCCTGAAGGAAGTTAGTGGAATTTGATGTCCAGCCAGGCCTGGAAGGAGCTGGACTCAGTCGAACCGATCCCTAAGTGACCCAACAAATTTTGTCCTCCCCAAAGGCAGACCTTATTGGAATAAAGGTATTCCAGTGGATTCCATGGTTGGTGGCAGCCACCAGAAAGGAGAGCAACAGTACTCCATTGTCTATCTCCGAACAGGCAGTGCAGAGTGATGGACAGGTTTGGAAAGCGCGTTTATGGCTCAGCCACCTTCTTGCTGAGGCATTGAACATTTTAACTTTGCCCATTTACAGAGGGACCTGTTGAAAGAGCTTTCAGACTCTCTGGCAGAGACCATGTCACCTGAGGACTTCAAGAAAGTCTTTCCCCCAACTGGCTACTCTCTTGTCCTTCTCCAACTCATCCATGAGGTAATTTTCCATTCCACATAAGACACTTATTGGGCATCCGGTTCAGGTATTGTCATTAGGAGATATGCCTGGATGAGGCTTTTTGACTTCGTGGAGCCCTTTAAGGTGTCCTTTGTTAATGCCCCGTTTGATGGATCCTCACTGTTTGGTCCATTGGTCAGAGAGACCCTAACGGTGGCGAAGAAGAGGGGTTAGGTTTTCCACTCCACAGTGCACCTTTTCTAGAAATCAGCACAGTGCAAGGAAAACTTGGTTCCATAAATCTCAGGAGTCTTCCGAAGATCAGCTTGAGGATTCTTCCTCTAGGGGCAGAGGAGGAAGTTTCAATGGGAGACACCACCTCAAAGGAAGAGGAGGTCCGCAGAATCAGGCCTTCAGGGAATCTTTCTCTGATAAGACCTTTCAGTGCTTCTGAAGCGCTGCCCGACTACTCTTCGGCAGTTGGGGGTCAGTTCTCTCTACACCCTACCACCTGGATCTGATATACCACAAAACAAGTGGGTGCTAGATATTACATCCAGAGGGCTACACTGTTCCCTTTCAAGGTTCTCCTTCACAGAGGTCAAAGAGGCTCCCCGATGTTCCATTCAGTCAGACGGAGTTTGCTGTAGCAGAAATTCTAAGCCTACTGCAAAAAAAGTCATCCAAGAGGTCCCGATCACACAGAGAGGATTCAGAACTTATTCTCTCTTCTTTTTAGTGCCAAAGAAAACCAGCGGCCTGTGATCCATACTGAATTTAAGCAAGTTAAACTTGCTCATAAAAAAAGCAAAGTTCCGAATGGTGTTGATTCAGTCTATTCTGCTGTCATGGAAGGGACTATTCCATGTGCACTGTGAACTTAAAGGATGCCTACTATCACATCAAAATAGATGTGGGGTCCAGGAGTCATCTGCACTTTTGGCTGGGAGCCAGTCATTTTCAATTCAGGGCTCTGCCCTTTGGACTCACCACAGCCCCAGGGTGTTTACCAAACTCAGGGCAGTAGTTGCAGCTCTCCTCAGACTGCAGGGATTCCAAGTGTTCCCTTACCTAGATGACTGGCTGTTTACTGCCCCAACCAGCCATCAGCTAATACAGGCCAGGGATTACTACTTCAGTCTCGCCAGCCATCTGGGGAGTACTGTATATCTGGCAAAGTCAAATCTTACCCTTGTGCAGACTTTGGAGTTCATTGCAGCTATTTTGGACACGTCCATCAGATAACCACTCTTCCCGCTCATCGCGTCTTAACTTTGAGAGGTCAAGTGCAAACAGTGTTGAGTCTAGCTTCTCCCCTGGCAAGGCTAATTCTTCAAGCTCTAGATTCTATGGCGGCTGCCATCCTACTAGTTCCTCTTGCAAGATATTTAATGCGAGTCCTTCAGTGGACAATGGCTGCTCAGTGGTCTATACTTTACCAGCCTCTGTTCCTATCAAGCTGACTCCTGTTTGCAGAAGGGGGAGACCTTTCCTTCTCCAACCCCCCCCCCTCCTCCACAGTGACCATGGATGCTTCCCAGGTGAGGGAGGGTCATTACAACAGAAAAATGGTCCAAGGCACGTGGACACCCATAGATACCAGATAGCATATCAGTGTTCTGGAGATGAGAGCTGTCAGCCTCATGTTGCAAGCCTTTTAGGACGTTCTCCGTCTAGGAACGACTGTGATCCACACAGGCAACATGTCAGTCGTGTGGTACATCTACAAACAAGGAGGAACCCGCTCTTGCCCACTGTGCAGAGAGAATATTAGGATTTGGGAATAGACATCATCTTCGGACCTTTTTCTGCTTGCAACACACATGCCGGGCAAATGCAACATTCTGGCAGACAAGCTCAGCAGGTCCATTTTTACCCCTTATGAGTGGTCCCTCAATCAGTCAGTAGCGCACTTGATCTTCACCCATTGGGGCCAACCTTGCTATGACCTATTTTCATCCCCTCAGAACAACAACAACAAATGCAGCAACTACTTTGCTCTGATCCCCACTCTGGAGGAGTCCCTGAAGGACGCTCTGGTTCATGATTGACCCCCATTCTCCTCTATGCTTATCCTCCACTGCCTTTGATTCCAAAGTTTCTCCAGAAAGCAAAGCGTCTGAAATCCTCTGTAATCCTCATTGCCTGCTACTGGCCTTGTTAGATTTGGTTCCTCTTCCTCTGGTCTCACCTGAAGTATCTTCTATGGATTCTGGAACCCAAACAGGATCTCCTTTCTCACCCCAATCTGATGTCCCTCAAATTGACCAGTTGGTTTCTCCACTTCCAGTGATCATTTGAAGGTCCGGGCTTGCTTCCCCAGTCCGAGACATTATTTTGGCCTCTCAAAAAACAGCTGCTAAGAAAGTTAACTGTAGCAAATGGTAGAGGTTTGTATTCTGCAATTCCAAAGAAAACATTTATCCTCTTTTTGTAGCTATTCTGTTGTTTTGTTTCCTTGTGTCTCTTTTCTCAGAAGAGTGACATAGTTTCTCCACCATCAAATTCCCAAAGTTAGCAGCCATCTCTTAAGTTTCAATTTGGCAACGCACTCAACTGCCCTTCAGCTTCCAAACTATGTGCAGGGCCTTCTTCATGGGGTCTTTTTCCTCAGGCCTTTTACTAAAGAATCCTATGGAATCTCACTGTGGTTTTGCAGTGCTTTAACTCAAACAATCTTTTGAATTAGTGGGAGAATATGACCTGAAGTTTCTTTAATTGAAAACAGTTCTCCTGGCTGCCATCACCTCAGCTAAGAGATTATTGGAAATTCAGGCCTTATTTTCTAAGCCACCTTACATAATTTTCACAAGAATAGTCTCCTTCAGACAAACCTCTTTATGCCCACAGCTACAGAGACTAGTCTTTAACTTGTGGCTATCCAACTACCAGTCTTTTTCCAAATTTCTGTATGATGGAGAGTGATTGTTCTATTTATTAGATGTTCAGAGCAGATTATTCAACATCCATTTTCTTTTAAGATCTTTTTTTAGAATTTATCCATATTTTTCAAAATATTTTATACTTCTTCAGAATATTTTTTAGTTTATTTCCACAAAAGCCCCAGAAGCTTGTCCTTCTTAAGTACAAAGAATATATAGACTCTATTCAGAAGCCTAGTTAAACCTTTTTTTTCATATAATAAGGAAAATGAAAAGATTAGTCTTAATAAAGGACTATTAGAAGATGTGAGATGTGCTAAAGATGATTAAAGTACAAGAAAAGTGGCTCATTAAATATGTGTTAATTAGAAGGTTGTGTGTTTTATTTTTGTCTTCTTATTTTTTTTTTTTTGTTGTTTTGTGGTGCTTTTTGTTTTATTTTTCTCCTGTATTAGTGTGTTATATGGTTATATGCATGTGTGGGTATAGTTGTGCTTATTTTGTGCTTTTTTGCTGTTTTATTTTTTTCTTGGGTGTGTGTTTTTTTTTCCTGCTTGGGATTTTTTTTTTTTCCTGTTTTTTGCTTTTGTGTGGTTCTGGGGTGTGTGGGTGTGTTCTCTTTGTGTGGTGTTCTCTCTTCTCTGTGCCTCTCTGTGTGTGTGTGTGTGTTATGTGTGGTTTCCCCTCCTTTTCCTCCCTCATGCTTTGTGTGTTCTTATTACTGTGTGTGTGTCATGTTGGTAGGGGTGTTGTCCTTGCTTCAGATCCTTGTGCTGGCCCCTTTGGTCCTGTGGTGGGTGTGTGCCTTCTGTGGTGTTGTGCTGTTTTGTGGTGCTCATCTTCTATGTGTCCTTGTCTGTGCAGGGTTATTTTGTCTTTTGCTATAGTGGTTTATGTGAGTCTGTGTGGTTGTGTCTAGTATGTGTGTTTTTGTGTGCAGCTGGGTGTATTGGTGTGATGTGTTTGTGGTTTCTGGTATTAGTGTGTTGCATATTTGCTTGGGCTGTGGTATTATTTTCTATGTTTTATGGTGTATATTTGTCTGTGTTTTTCTTTATTTTTTTGTCTGCTGGAATATGCTGTAGTATATTGTGTGTTTTTTCCATGGAGGTGTTGTCTGTTTGGGTGTGTTCAATAGTGTGTGTCTTGTGTTTGTGTGTTTTTTTGTGTGTGTTTTTTTTGGTGTGTGTCTCTCTCTTTTTTTTATTTTTATTTTTTTTTTTCTCTAGATGTATGTGTTGTTTTATGTGTGTGTGTCTGTATTTTAGTGTGTGAAAGGTAGCAGATTCATGTTGTTTTTTTTTGTGTGTGTTGTGTGCAGCATGTGTGTTTTTTTTGTGAGAGATTTGTAGTGAAATATTTTTTTTTTCTCTGGTTTTGTGTGTGTGTCCTCTTTTTTTTTTCTTTTTTTTCTTTTTTTTTCTTTTTTTTTTTTCCCTTTTCTTTTCTTCTTTCTTTTTTTTTCTTTTTTTTTTTTTTTTCTCTTTTTTTCTTTTTTTTTTCTTCTTCTTTTTTTTTTTTTTTTTTTTTTTTTCTCTTCTTTTCCTTTTTTTTCCTTCTTCTTTTTCTTTTTTTTCTTTTTCTTTTTTGTTGCTCCTTCTGTCTTTTTTGTGTGTCTCTGCTGTCTTTCTCTGTCCCCTGTTGTCTGTTGTTGCCTCTGCTTTTGTTGCTGCATTCTTGTCCCTGCCTGCTTTGCTTTTGCTTGGGTGGTCCTCTTGTGTGTGGTGTCTTCTTCTGCTTGTGGTGTGTGTTTCTTTTTTGTTGTGTGTTTGTTGTGTGTTATTTTGTTTCCTTGTTTTCCCTTTGTGTTTGTGTTGTTTCTCCTCTGCCGTGTGTTGTCTCTGCCTTGGTGTGTGTGGTGTGTGTGTTTCTGTTTTTTTTTTCTCCTGTTTTTGTGTGTTGTTCTCTTTGTGTGTCTCACTTTTGGTTGTTTTGTGTGGCTCTGTGTGGTGTGTGTCTATTTTTTTGGTTCTCTTTTGTGTTCTTCCTCTTTTGTGTTTTTTGTGTGTTCTTTCTTCTGCCTTGTTGTTTTTCTCTGTGGGGGGGGCTTTGTGGTTGTTCCTTTCCTGCCTGGGGTTTTTTCTCTTTTGTGTGTTCTCTTCTTCTCTCTTTCTGTGTTTGTGGGGTTTGTATTCTTCTGTTCTCTGTGTTGGGTTTCTTCTTCCTCTGGGGCCTCTGTCTTCTGCCTTTTGGTGGGTTTGTTTTTTTTTTCTGATTTTTTTTGTATTTTGTGGGGTTGAGATTGTGTATTTTTTTTAGATTTAGATTTATTTTGTGTGATATTATGGGTGATTAAATTTAGAGATTATTTTTGAGGGATTAGAAAGGTTTATATTATATAGTGAATAGATGTGTGATAGAATTTTGTGTGAAAAGAAAAAATAGAGATTTGTGGTGTGTATTTTAAATGTTTAAGGTGATGATGTGTGTTGATAGTAATAGTTTTGTAAGTGTGTGTGAAAAGAAGATGCAAAACCTGCCTGAGAAAAAAAAAAAATAAAATTTTAGTAAAATCCTAATTTGTAAAATAAGTTGTAAAAAAAAAAAGTCAAAATGTTGAAAATTTTTTTCTCAAAAATAATTTATAGTTCAAAGAAATACAAAAAAAAAAAATTTAAATAAAAGAAAAACTTTTTTCCTCTTCCCTCTGTAAAAAAAAAAAAATTCAAAAAGTGTTTTTAAAAAAAAGAAAAAAAAGGGAAAAAAATATAGAAAAAAAAGAAAAAAAGTAAATTTATAATAATTAGAAAAAAAAAAATTATAAATGGGGTTGAAAAATAAAA
Source organism: Protopterus annectens (assembly GCF_019279795.1). NCBI lineage: Eukaryota > Metazoa > Chordata > Ceratodontiformes > Protopteridae > Protopterus > Protopterus annectens. The sequence goes on along the minus strand of NC_056747.1, from coordinate 163,785,848 downwards.
ATATATATAAAAGATACAAAAAATATATATATTTAAAAAAGAAAAATTTTAATGTTTAGAGTAAAAATATAAAAAAAAGGAAAATATAGGACTTTCTCTCTCCTGTGCAGAATTCTCTCTCCTCTCTCTAAAAAATGTGAGAGAGAAAAGAGAGGAAAAAATATTTTATAAAGGAAAAAGGGTCTCTCTAAAAAAGTAAATTTAAATAGATATGCTAAAAAAATTCTTTTTATTAATGACAAATTATTTTGTGATATTAGAGAAGAAATATATAAAATGTACAATTTTTTTTAAAATTTAATATTTTTTATTTATATAAATTTTGTTTTTTTTTTATAGTTTGTATCTTAATTTTTTATATGCTTTTCTCTCCTTAAAAAAAATATTGTTTTTCTCTCTCTCTCAAAGCCTTTTTTTCCTCTCTGTGTATTTTTTTTTAGGAGTGTGTTAATTTTTTTTTTGTATTATATATAGTGTATTTCTTTTATATTTTTGTGTTTAACCTTTTATTTTTATTATTGTTTAATATATAGTGTATGTGTCTTTATTTTTTTTGTAAGTTATATATTTCTTTTCTCTCTCTTGTGTGTTTTTCTATTAGTGTTTAGTTTTAGTTATATTTAGGAGGTCTATATAGTGTGTGTGTCATAGTGTCTTTTTTATTGCTGTGTGTCTATTTTTTAGGTGTGTGTATTATATTCTTTTGTAGTGTGTTGTAATATTTTTTAGGTGTAAGTTAATTTTTTGTGTGTGTGTGTCTTATATATAAAATATACTCTGATAGTATATTTGTTGTGTGTGTGTGTATAATATATATTTTTTATATATGTCTCCTCTCTCAATATATAGTCTTGTGTGTGTGTTGTGTGTGTGTGTTATTATAATTTTATATATATTTTATATAGATATTGTGTGTGTGTGTATATATTTTTTTTTTTTTTATATTGTATATATATTTGTATATAATTATAGTTTTTTTTTTATATATTGTTTTGTGTGTTATTTTTTTTTTTTGTTTTTTATATATTTTTCTATATGGTCCATATTCTGCCTTCATCAAGAGTCACTTCTTCTTAGCATGTGTTCTCATGACTCTCATCGTGTTTCACGTCTCCGACTTCTTCTTCCAGTGACAAGCGCTGTTGGTAAATTGGTCGCCCCTCAGTGTCCCCCTGCTCTGGGTCCTGCAAGGGGAAGTAAAGGATATGATATGATACTGTACCCATACTAAACTCCTAATATCATATATATATATATATATATATATATATATATATATATATATATATGTGTGTGTGTGTGTGTGTGTGTGTGTGTGTATAAATATATATATATATATATATATATATATATATATATATATATATATATATATATGTGTGTGTGTGTGTATACATATATATATGTGTGTTTGTGTGTGTGTGTGTATATATATATATATATATATATGTGTGTTTGTGTGTGTGTGTGTATATATATATATATATATATATATATATATGGGTCTACTTCTATTCGCCAACATCCCATTTCACTGAAACCCATTTCACTGACAGCTCATTTCATTGACAGACTTTCAAGGTGGGCTTACCACACCCCTAAATGTGGGCTGTGCCCCCACACCCCCAACTATATATTACAACCCACAGTGCTTTCAACAGTGGGGAGGGGGCAAATCCCAGGTTTTGCCCTGATTACTTTTGTCAGTGAAATGAGGCTGTCAGAAATGGGTTTCAGTGAAATGGGATGTCGTAATAGAAGTAGACCCATATATATATATATATATATATATGTGTGTACATATATATATATATATATATATATATATATATATATATATATATATGTATATATATATATATATATATATATATATATATATATATATATATATATATATATATATATACATATATATATATATATATATATATACACGTTGAGCGTGCTGACTTCTGAGTCTGCACCTCGATCAGCCCCTTCACTTCCTCCTCCCCCCAGGGTGCCTGCTTCAGTCTCTGCCCCTCCTCCAGACCCCAAGCGAGGGGATCAAACTCTCCAGGTCACCCCACTGGGTGTATCTTCCCCTTCCGCGGCCTCCCCTGAGATTTCAGAGGAGCCCCCTCGAAAGAAGAAATGTAAGAGGAAACATGTTGACTCCCCAGAGTCGGTCATGTCAGATACTGACTTGAAGGATTCAGAAGGGTCCCCAAGATCCCCCTCTGAAGATGTCTCTTTCTCGGACATCCTTGAGATCCTTAAGCAGAGGGGAACTTGTCTGCCCTTAACCCTTCTGAGGATGAGTCGGTATACTTGGATGCGTTTGGTTCTTGTCCCTCCACCTCCTGGGTGTCTCCGCCTTTCGCTCCATTAATGGAAGTGGTGGCTTGGAAGGTGTGGTCAACTCCAGACACACTGGAACCAACCCCTTACAGGCCCACTAAGTTTATCATGGCCCCCCCAAGATAAACGGTTTCTGACAAAGGGTGTCCCCGTTGATGCCATGGTGGTAGCAGGTGCCACAAAAAAGGAGTTGGCTGACACTTCTGTACCTGTCCATCCCCCTAATAAAGAGTCTAGGACGATGGATAGATATGGGAAGCGGATGTTTTCCTCAGTGACCTTCTCCATGCGGTCGCTGAATTATTTGTGCCACTTAACCAGTCTTCAGAGGGATCTCCTCAAGGAGCTAGGAGATACCCTGCAAGATCCATCAGCTGCGGGGGCTCGGGACAAGATAAACTCCCAGCTGGTGACTCTTAATTCTATCGTTAACTCCTCCATGCGGCTCATTTCGTATGCGGATGATGGGGCGAGTAGAGCCTCAGGCACAGGCGTGGCTTTGAGAAGGCATGCCTGGATGTGGTTATGTAACTTCGCTGATCCCTTCAAGCCGTCTTTCACCAACACCCCTTTTGATGGTTTGGCTCTGTTTGGACCTTAGGTGAAAGATACACTTACCAGGTGTGAGCAGGAAGGCAAGACTCTCTGCCGTTGGAGTCTGTTTTTCCACTCCCTCTAGACCATACCCTAAGGGTCAGAAGAGTGAGAAGATGTGGTTCCGGAAACCCCAGGGAGCCGTGCCTGACACACGTGGCGAGTTTCCCTCCAGAGGCAGAGGAGGGAACAAGAATAGACGCAGCCCGCGGGGCAGAGGGGGTCCACAGAATCAGGGCAGCAGAGAATCTTTCTCTAACAAGCCCTTCCAGCACCCCTGAGGGGCTGCCCGGCTGTCCGCCTTCGGAGGCAGTCAGGGGAAGGTTGTCTCTGTACCCAGAAGCCTGGCGTCTCATCACTCGAGACAGATGGGTACAGTCTGTCATATCCAGAGGTTACAAAATCCCGTTTGTCACACTCCCTTAAAATCAAACAACCCCATCCCAGATGTTCCACCCAGTCTAAGGGAACAGGCAGTACAAGAAATTTCAAGACTGCTAAAAAAACGGGCCATCCAACAAGTCCCAGCAGACCATCAAGGATCCGGAATTTACTCAAAGTTCTTTTTGGTAGCAAAGAAGACAGGGGACTGGAGACCCATTTTGGATCTCAGCAGACTAAACAAGTCTGTTCAAAGAACGAAGTTCCGGATTGTCACGCTTCAGTCCATTCTACCCTTTTTGGGTCAGGACAATTGGATGTGCTCCATAGATCTTCAGGATGTGTACTACCACATCAAAATGGACAGGCGTTCCAGAAGGTTTCTCCGCTTCTGGCTGGGAGCCAGTCATTACCAGTTCAGAGTCCTGCCCTTTGGTCTCACCACAGCACCCAGGGTGTTCACCAAATGCTTGGCAGTGGTTACCGCTCACCTGATACAGCAAGGATTCCAGGTGTTTCCATATCTAGACGACTGGCTCCTTACTGCTACCACCAGACATCAGTTGCTAAGAGCCAGGGATTATACCATCCAAACATGCTCTAACCTAGGTATCTCAATATATTTCAAAAAGTCTGCATTGTCTCCTTGTCAGTCCTTAACCTTTATAGGCGAAAGATTAAATACAAAAGATCTGTCTGCAAGGCTTCCAGTAGACAGAGTGGCAGATATTCGCCGACATGTACAGGTATTATTAGGATTCAGGCCAGATTCGTCCTAAAAACCATAGGTCTCATGGCAGCATTGATCATATTTGTTCCCCTGGCTCGTTTTCAGATGAGGATTCTCCAGTGGATGCTTTTCACCCAATGGTCCTTTCAACAACTTCCTTTGTCTCCAAGGTAATAATCACACAGTCATGCAAAGACCACTTGGCTTGGTGGATGGTCTCTCCATCAGTACCCCAGGGCAGACCATTTGTCCTTCTTCCTCCAGTTGCCACGGTGACCACTAATGCCTCCCTGATCGGGGGGGGGGGGGTGCATTTTCAGGGCAGGACTGTCAAGGGAACCTGGCAACCCCACGAGTACCACTTGCACATAAACGTCTTGGAGATGAGGGCGGTGCTTTTAGCATTGCAAGCTCTTCAGAACTCTCTACCCACTGGGACCATTGCAATTCAGACAGACAATATGTCTGTAGTGTGATACATCAACAAGCAGGGCGGAACCAAGTCATATCCTTTATGTCGAGAAGCACTTAGACTATGGCAGTGGACGATCTCCTATCAACGGTTTCTGACGGCAACGCACATCCCTGGGAAGTCCAAAGTCATAGCGGACAGGCTAAGCAGAGCTATTCTCATGCCTCACGAGTGGTCTCTCAACTGGACAGTAGCGGACAGAATCTTCCGCAAATGGGGTCAGCCTTCCTGCGTCCTTTTCGCAACTCCTCTCAACAGCAAGTGCGACAGTTTCTTCACTCTCTTCCCTCTTCCCGGACACTCCCCCAGAGACACTCTAGTTCACGATTGGCCCCAGGGTCTTCTGTATGCATTCCCACCCTTTCCACTAATTCCCAAACTAATTCAGAAAGCTACCGTGCTGGGTTGCAGGATGATCATCATTGCCCCCTACTGGCCTCGGCAAATCTGGTTCCCATTCCTGCATCGTCACCTTCTAGAGCAGTCTTGGAATCTGGACCTAGTTCCGGACCTCTTGATCCATCAGTCGGGCAGGCTGCATCAGTCTCTTCAGTCTCTCAACCTTACTGCTTGGTTGCTCCACTTCCAACCTTAGCCAGGCTTCCCAGTATTTCCAATTCATTGCGTGAGATTATCCTTTCCTCACACAAACCTACAACCAGGAAGACCTTTGCTAGTAAGTGGAAACGTTTCTCTTTCTGGCCAGAGGCTAGAAATATATATCCCTTCACGACCCCTGTCCATAAAGTTCTGGACTTCTTAGCAGAACTTTTTCAAGCGGGCTCCTAGTCAGCCACCATTGGAGTTCAATTAGCGGCAATCTCTAATTTCCATACTGGCCTGTCAGAAACCAGCATCATGTCCCTTTCAGAAAGGCTTTCCAAAGCTTATGGAACAATCTTGCTCAGGCCTCCAGTGAGAGATCCCCCGCCTCTGTGGGACTTAAATTCGATCCTAG
>NC_056747.1:163710370-163772870 GCF_019279795.1 Protopterus annectens | reverse complement strand
TGAGTACCTAACTTTTTTGTGAACATACATTGTAAATTTCCTTACTAATGATGTTGACTCGATATTATTCAGGTCTGTTTCTGGTACATTTAAGTCCCCAGCCACTATTATTCTACTTTCCTGTGTTTCATGCAAGAAGTGTATGAGTTCTCTAGGTCATCAGCACTTGACTTTGGTGGTCTATACACTCCAATAGTTACACAGTCTACAGATGTGGTGTAATCACTGAACATGTAGTATTCACACATCTCATAACAATCTTTAATCCCTATCATAATACCAGCACTTGATTTTTTTTTTGTTAGAATGTCTGTTACAGTAAAAGCATTTATACCCTGACAGAACTGTTTTCCAGTCATTGTTCTTTCGCCATGTTTCACAAATACTCCTAGCATTAACATCTATCAGAGATGCATTAAATATTGTCATCTGTGAACTGTTACATTTTTGAGCTGGCAAAAATCCTGACTTGTGTTTGTCAAATATTGCAAAATATCTGCTGCAAAAATTCTCTTCCCTGTTCTTGACTAGTGCACTGCATCCTGTAACCTGTGTGCCCCAAATTAGGCTCAGATGCTGTACACAGTTCCATTTTTTCATGTAGATATTTGCCAAAAAGATCTTTTCTTTCATGCTGATTTGACTCTCTCTTCTTTGTGATTTGTGAAAAATGTCCTAACACCTGTACAAACTATACTATCTATGAGGGCTATAAGTTCCCTACTAAGAATCAGAGAGTACTTGTGGATGAGATCATTTGTATCAACATGAATAAAAACAGATCTATACTTCTAGCATTAAGACATTCAAAGGCCTTTCTCACATCCGCCGTTTTTCCTCCTGGCAAGTATAACACTATTCAATGTTACTTAATTTGCAGAGAAGGTAATGATCATTTCCTCTAACAAGTGACTCTAATTACAAGAATATCGTTTCTTACCAGATCTGAAGAATCTTCAACTTCTAATTCAGTAATATCTGCATTCTCAGTTGTTACAAAGGAATGATCTTTGTCACCATTAGTCTTATTTATCCCACTGTTTTATTGCTTATTATTTTTGCAAGCATACATTTCTCATCCGTCTGGTTTTGTACATCCATAGCTTGAGCCATGTCAATTTCTGTTTTCCAAAAATCCACAAAAGCACAATGGGGCTGGAAACTCAGAGATTAAATCCACCAATGTTGAACTAACTTCCGACAGTTTAGTAACAGTTATAAAAAGATAAAACAAAGAATACGTAAGCGCTTTCGTTTGGCCACTGCCAAACTTTTTCAAACATTTACAAGTTCATTTCCTGTTGAATATATAGCCGTTGAATATATAACCGTGTGTTCACAGAAATATCTTTAATTTATACTTTATAATTTCTGTGAACACACGGTTATATTTTACATGTCATATTTAATGTTAATAGGACTTAATTTTAAGTATTATAAAATATAAAACTGTAGGTATTTTTGAAAAACTATTAGTGCTAGGGTTGCATAGTTTAAAAGTGTATAGGAGAAGGCACGTTAATTTAACAATTAATTAATTAGAGACGTGACTTAATTTGTATAATTAATACGTTACGTCTATATATTCAACAGGAAATGAACTTGTAAATGTTTGAAAAAGTTTGGCAGTGGCCAAACGAAAGCGCTTACGTATTCTTTGTTTTATCTTTTTATAACTGTTAATAAACTGTCGGAAGTTAGTTCAACATCGGTGGATTTAATCTCTGAGTTTCCAGCCCCATTGTGCTTTTGTGGGTTTTTGGAGTTTCATTTTGGAGATTTTTTCGTCAATTTCTGTTCTCTTGTCTTATAATAATGCTCTTCAGTCTGTCCACATTCAATTTTGACTTGATGTTGACCTGCCCCTGGTCTCTTTTAGTACATTTTCATTTGGAAAAAGTATACCTTTTTCTGCCTGAAGGTTTTCTGGTAGAAAAATGTTGTGACATTCTGTACTCTGTGTGTTGCATAACAAAGCAGTGTCCTTTTTAGTATGTACTCTCTTTGGTTTATGGACATTAATCAGTTTGTTTTTCTTCCTTGTTTGTTGTGACCTTCATCCTTTTTTTATATATATACTCTGGAATTCTTGTTACAATTATGCAGGAATCTGAAGATTCAAAGTTGTCACTGGTATAATCTTGTACAGTAGTGGTTAGTGATCTTTACTGAAAATATGCATTTATTTTCCTAAATTTGTCCTAGTTGCTCTTTGCTTGACATTATTTTTCAGTTCAGTCTGGTCATTAGCATACGTAACAACAGTTCTCCAACCTGCTCCAAGTGCACTTATCAGTAAATATAGATTTACTATTAATAGTGGTAAGCAAATAATCCAACTTTTGGATGAGGAATACAGATCACTAGTGTTATCAGGTGCTATCTTTACATATACATAGCATTTAGTATACTGTAAGCATTTAGTATACTGTACAAGATATCTGTGCTGTAGCAAATCAGTAATGGCATACTCATTTAAGGAATACATTTTAAGCTGCAAATGAATAAGGAATTCTAAAAGAAAATAATTAAAATCAGTTACCATAGACTTTAAAGAGATTTTAAATGAAGTTACACGAGAAAAATCACACAAACAATATAAAAACTAAGTAAGAATAATAATAGTCACTGATGTGACCACACTAGTTGTGAAAGTCAGACAAAAGCTGGAATTCCTTTACATTACCTGCAGTAGCTTCTGCTCACTATAGCTTGCAGTAACACCTGGTTTGTAATTTATTGATATTTACTGTTAAAATCAACATAAGATTGTTTCAGATAAGCTCTGGATTGTCCTCTCTGCAGTTTGTATGAATTTGTAGCTGACTAGGCCCCTTTGGATGGCTAGTTTGCCTGTCTAAAACCTATCCACTTGTAAGAAAAACAGTCAAAATTAAAGGTAAAACAAAACATAAATCAAAGTAACTCATCTTGTCTACAAGCTATCCCATTTCTTCATACAAACAGTGAAAAACGGTGGTAAAAATATAAATCAAAATAAATCTCTCCAAGCAGCTACACAGCCAATTACAAACCAACACAGGATTGTTTAAATAAGCTCTGGATTGTACTGTCTGAAGTCTGTGTGAATTTATAGCTGACTAGGCCTCTTGGGATGGCTAGAGTTTGCCTGTCTAAAAGCTATTTCTAAAAGCAATTACTGAAAATTAATAGTAAAACAACAAAATATAGTCAAAGTATTTCTTCTAGTCTATAAACTACCCCTTTCTTCCTAACCAACAGCTTCTCTTCTGGCTGGTGTATGGTGAACAATCATGTTCCATACACTCTTTACTGTCTTAAGTACCACCTTCTCTGCCAGAGTTTTGTCAGAATAATTTATTTCGGCTGGTATGATTGCACCTTTACTAATACAGGATCTGATGTCAATTTTCTTTCTATTCTCAACTGATGGGTTCGGATCTGAACAGTTAGATCCAACCCAAACCCATCAGTTGAGGAAGAATGAAAATGGACAACACAGATGGAACATTATGGTGAGTACATAACTTCTTTTTTGTCTGCTTTCTCATGGCCAGGTTTGGAGTATACACTTGATGTGCCTTTTCAGTTAATAAATCCTATTATGTTATACCAGTCCAGTTGCTTGGTTGTGCTTTCATAAAATGAATAAAGTCTGTTTCAGTATCTCTGGTACAGCAAAAAATCTCAGGTTTCCTCTGCATGCTTTGTCTTTTAACTCTTAAAACAGCTCTTCTTGAGAAGTCTAATATTTTTCCAGTCTTTACTTTTCAGCCACGATTTTTGCAGTTTTTATCAGTTCTTCTCAATAACTAGTTAAGGCTTCTGTTTTTCTGTCCTTTTATTATTTAAGTTTTATGTACTCCAGTGTTTCATTTATTTGAATCTCCTCTGAGTACACTTTGATTTACTTTTTCTTGTAAATCAGTAGAAGCAATCTCTTGTACCAAAACGGAAGCTTAAACTTGTTTTTGCTGATTAGTAGCAGGATTCTTTCCAGTCAGTGTTTTCTCTTCACCTTTTCTAGTTTTGCTTTCAGGTTCTCTAAATTTATTCTTTGCTGGCATCCAGATAGTGTACTTAATAGCCAGTAACTGAATTATATTCAAGCTGGCAGAATTCTTCTTTTCCTTTAAGCTTTTCCCATTAGGGGTTGCCAGAACAATTAGCAGTGGAGTTTTACGGTGTCGAGCTGCCAGCCTGGCACCCAACCCTCCACAGAAGGTACACACACCTAGGGCCAATTTAGAGCGTCCATTCTACCTACAGCATGTCTTTGGGATGTAGGAGGAAACTGGTGCACCTGGGAGAAACCCATGTGACCGCAGGGAGGATATGCAGACTTCACACAGAAGGTACCCCAGCCAAGAACCGAACCAGAGAACCTCTTGCTGTGAGGTGGCAAAGCTAACCGCTGCACAACCACCCCATTCAAACTGGTAGAATTACTACCTCTTAATTTTCAGTTTCTTCTTTAAACATTGGGATAGCTAAAACTAAGCTGTTGATCAGTGTGCAGCCATCTGGGAAGTATGGAATGAACTTTTTTTTCCACTTTGTAACAGATGCAGTCTAGTTTTAAGGACATGTTAGTAATCATTCCGTAATCATACTATACCTGTGTCATAATGCACTATGACTAGACCACAGACAGGAAGCAGGTGCAAATAATGCAAAGAAATCTTTTACTGGAAGGAGGAGAGAGAGCTAACAGAATGAAGCCATAAGAGAGACTGCCTCTGCTGTATTGACAGTACATCACACAAGTGTACTATTAATGTTTTCACAATCTTTTAATATCTTTTGGGATAAATCTATGGGCCATATGCAAGTCTTATACAATCCCTGAATGACTTCTGTAAGTAACATCTATAGCCTCGGAAATGTATTCGCATGCCTGGTGGAAGTGAATGCTGTGGACCTGCTTCTCGGTTATCTGCCACTGATACAGCCCGAAACAGGCTTGTAGAATTCCTTTGATGGAACTACCATTGATGGGTCTCTTGAACAGCCTTGTTTACCAAATCTTAACAGATTCCATTACAGCCAACAACTCACTGAAAATAATTTGATTGCTGACATAAGAACCGAATTTCTGAGTAAAAGGAAACATAGCTGATTAAATTTCTGAAGTCCTTTTTCCTGGAAATATATAAAAGTTTCCTCCTAGGATTTGTGAGTTAAAAGACATGATTCTAGACTCTGAAGATGGAAATGAAAAGAGGCCACATTAGTTTCCCGCTTCTAATAGATCACTAATACCCAAGTTTACCCCATCTGTATGGAAAACTATAGATTTGAAGCACATTAGATCATGCAATTTAGAAGCTGTCCTGACTGAAGTAATTGCCTAAAGCATATCATTCCAAGAAGAAATGCAGGTTAAAGGGATCTTTCATAATTCTTCTTGAAACAAAATTAGGTTCCCTAATAGGAGGGTTGCCTTCCTGAGTTGAAAAACTCAACTCAATCTTCAAGAAAAATATTAACTGCAATTAGAAAGCTAGGGAGAGGTTCCAAGGAAATCCATACAAATCCATACAAACTTAGACATTCAGTGAGTGGATCTCATGGAAGACTAGGAAAACTATAACCGTCGTCTGCCATGTAACCAAAAAGAAAACTTGTAAAACAAAAAAGGCTCGCATATTGAACAGTCACTAATAACCCTCAATGCACTGTAGATGGTTAGTTCTTCACTGAAGTAAATAAAAAATGTAGACTCCAGTTGTCACATAAAAACAGAGACTATAAATTTCAAACAAAAAATGATGCCAACTATATAAAATGGTCAAGTGCTTTTGTTCATTCACCTTTGGACTTCAGAACCATTTGACTTGCATATAAAACCTCCTCTTTAAAAATCATGTAGTCGTGATGATTCATTTAGTATAACATTTAAAATTTTAAATACCAAAATATACTTAATATATGCTAAATATTCTGCCACAGCTCACGGACACCGCAAACGGTTGAAATAACTTTTATTAAAAGATATAAAAATGAACCACTTAGGTTAATATGTAAACGAAACACTAAGGTTAAGCGCTTTCATCTGCCAAATGCAGACTTCATCAGAACAAGTGTATAATTGTATTTCCAGCTTATATAAAATTAATATCTAATGGGAATGAACTATCAATTAAACGGTTTCATTAATTAAACATGACCTAATAAATATTCATAGTTTGTCAGCTCACAAATAACTGCAAATACTTATGTATATTACATCCTACACAACACGCTTTCACTTTATCCACCAATACAGTTCTAATACATATGCTCAAAACCATTCCACATGCTAATAAACAATACATAAAAATACATGACTTATAAAACTATTTTGTGTTATAAATTATTTAATATGTTATGTATTTATGCCTTTCCTAAAAATACCTATGAATTACTTTAGTATAGAAGTCAAAATTCTTCTTACTTCATTTTCTACTTGGGTCGCTGTATTCAGCACCAAATATGTGTATGAAATATATACTAAATAAACTGTCTATTCATAATTTTGCATCTAAAATCGGCTTAGTGGGTATGTGGTTGTTCAGCCCAGGAGCCTTGGCTGCATTTAACATAAGTTGCCATTTTACTTCCTTTTCTCCCAATTTGGCCTTTATGTTCCTACCCCTGGAATTTACTTTAACCAGTTCCAATATCCCAAATTTAAAGGAATGACTCTCATCATGCATTTGTATGTGTCTACACAAAGCATTGTTTCGATCTTTTCTTTTTATATAGTATGTATTATCATAAATCCTTTTCCTCAATTGTCTGTCCGTCTTTCCCACATAATAACTTGGACATGTCACACACTTAACCCGATATATAACATGCTGGGATCTACAGTTCCCCTTCTTGAACCATATTTTGGTGTGGTTAACATCCCCTAAAATTATAGATGTTAAGTTGTCTATCTCGCCTTCATTCTTGCTGGATGGGTTCGGAGCCGACCTCGGCTCCGACTCGGCCACTCTAAAAGCTCGAGAGTTGGTTCCACCGGCTCGAGGCTCCCCTTATATCCCACAATGCTAGGCGAGAGTTACCCCAGATCTCGTTTGCTGCTACAGCTTCGAGGTTGGTTGTTTCTACCGGTTCCTGGTGAGTACTATTTCTTGTTGAAATTAGTCTTTAAAAACCCCTTTAATTTAACATATTTACTTAGTTTAGTGTAGTTTAGAAACTTTTTATTCCCTATCCAAAAAATTTCCGTTTCTTTTCCTCAAGAACCTTTGGTTCTTCCCTTGGGCCTATAGGCCTTTCCTTCCCTAGTGGAGTGTGTGTGTATTTTTGTAGTTTTTAAATTACTAGTACTGCTTTTTATTATAATTAACCTGACAGGGTATAACTAGTGTGTTTGTGTGCATGTTTGTGTGCACCTGTTCAGATAAAAATGTCTAAAGAAGCAAAGGTCTCCGGATTCAAGAAGTGTGATGCGTGCTGTCAGAAAATGTCTCTGACAGACGCTCACACTTCTTGTGTCTATTGTCTGGGGCCTTTGCACCTGCAGGACTCCTGTGCTGTGTGCCATGGCTTCAGCCCCAGGGTCCTGCAGGAAAGAAGGAATAAATTGATTCTTAGAGGCTTACTCAAGCCAGAGGATTCCCTGTCTGTTTCAACAGGGAAGCCCTCTAAGGCATCCAGGTCTTGGCTCCGCAACTGAGCCGAGACCTAAGGTTTCTCAACCTTTGCCTTCATCGGCTCAGGCTGGAGACGATAAGTCTCAGTCCACAGTTTCTGTGGCCCCTCGCTCCGGCGGGCCGAGGTAGTAAGTTCCGTGTCGGCTCCGACCAGACCTTCGGAGCCGACAACTAGGAAGAGGTCAGGTCACCATCTCTTGGCTCCGTTCATTCGCTCCAGGATCTCCCCTGCTGTCTGAGCGGGCCAAAGATCTCACTCCTCTAGGTCATCGAGGCTGTCGGATCATGACCTTCAGAGGGTAGTGAGTCGACTACTTAAGTCCGAGGCACTGGCCCAGATGCTTCAGAGCCCGACTCATCAGTCGATGCCTGCCCGGTCCATCAACATATACCTCCTTGACTCTCTTGAGCTCGGGCGGGTCGTGTCGGAACCGAGACTGTGATTGCGTCGGAGCCGATACAATTGTCTTCGGCTCCGTCGTCGGCTCCGTTTTCTTCCTTGGAAGAATCTCGGCGCTGGACTTCCCTCGTCGGCTCGAGGGTGAGTGGCATCGGACCCTTGTCCGACCCCCTCTCCTCTCGGGCTTGGCGCTAGTGAGTTCGGCTCCGACATCGACCTCGAGCCATCACTGTTGGTGCCGAGGGGGTTCTTAGCTTCTCGGGCGGGGACCTCTGGCTCTGCCTGACAGGGGTGCATTCGAGGTCATGCGGAGTGTGTTAGAGCCTGGCTCTACTCCACAGTCGGCTCCGTCCGCCCCTCCCTCTATGGTGCCTCAGGCTAAGTCGACTCACTCCCTCATCCCGGACCGCAGAGAGCCAGCTCCTCAGGAGCCCCTGTGGGGATTTCATCCTCTTCCGAGGCCTCTCCTGATTTGGCAGAAGAGCCCCTCGGAAGAGGAAGTGTAAGAGGAAACACATTGTCTCACCTGAGTCCATCACATCAGAGTCAGATTTGGATGATTCTGAGGGTTCCCCCCCTTCCCCCTCTGCAGATGTCTCATTTGGAGACATTCTGGAGATCCTGAAACAGAGGGAAATTGGCCAGCCCTCAACCCTTGGAGGCGAATCGGTGTATCTTGAGGCGTTTGGCTCTCGTCCTTCCACCTCCTGGGTGTCCCCCCCCCCCTCGCCCCCCTCATGCAGGTGGTTGCTAAGAAGGCATGGGCGGCTCCTGATTCAGTGGACCCCACTCCCAGGAGACCCTCTAAGTTCATAACAGCTCCAGCAGACAAACAATTTTTAACAAAAGGAGTTTCTGTGGATGCTATGGTGGTAGCTGCTGCCACAAAGAAGGAACTAGCTGATCCTTCAGTACCTGTCCATCCACCTAACAAGGAATCTAGGTCCATGGATAGGTATGGGAAGCGGATGTTCTCCTCAGCGACATTTACCATGCGTTCGCTGAACTACCTGTGCCATTTTACTCGTCTTCAAAGGGACTTGATCAAGGAAGCGAGTGAAATGTTAAAGGATCCTACAGCTGCGGGTTTCCAAGATAAGATGAACACGCAGCTAGCTACTATAATTCCATAACCAACTCCTCCATCGCCTTCTTTCTTACGCGGCTGATGGAGCGAGCAGAGCCGCAGGGACAGGTGTGGCCTTACGTAGGCATGCCTGGATGCGGCTATGCAATTTTGCGGACCCTTTCAAGGCGTCTTTCACGAACTCCCCTTTTGATGGATCATCTCTCTTTGGTCCTCAAGTGAAAGAAACCTTGACTAGGTGCGAGACTGATGGCAAGACCCTTTCTGCCGTCGGAGTCCGTTTTCCTACTCCTTCCAGCCCTCACCCCAAAGCCCAGAAGGGTGAAAGGATGTGTTTCCGTAACCAATCTCAAGGGACTTCGCCTGGCGCACAGAGTCGTTTCCCACCAGAGGCAGAGGTGGGAATAACAATGGTAGGCGATAGCCCTAGGGGCAGGGGGGGTCCGCAGAACCAGGGCAATCGGGAAGCCTTCCCTGACAAGCCCTTTCAGCATCCCTGAGGTGTTGCCCGACTGCCCATCTTGGGAGGCAGGCGGGGGAAGATTGTCACTGTACCCAGAAGCCTGGCTATCCCTGACTCAAGACAAATGGGTACAGTCCATCATTTCGAAGGCTATTCTATCCCCTTTCTTCGCTTTCCAAATCAGTCAAAAAATCCCTTCCAGATGTTCCACCGCTCAAAGGGATCTAGCAGCTTTGGAAATTTCAAAACTGCTTGCAAAAAGAGCAATTCAGCCAGTTCCAGCAGACCAGCAAGGATCCAGAATCTACTCAAGGTTCTTTTTAGTTCCAAAGAAAACAGGGGACTGGAGACCAATATTGGATCTCAGTGTCTTGAACAAATCAGTCAAGAAAACAAGATTTCGGATGGTCACGCTGCAATCCATCCTTCCCTTTTGGGCAAAGGAAACTGGATGTGCTCTATAGACCTTCGGGATGCGTACTATCACATAAAGATGAACAGACGCTCCAGAAGATTCCTCCGCTTCAGGCTGGGAACCAGTCATTTTCAGTTCAGGGCCCTGCCCTTTGGTCTCACCACTGCCCCGGTGTTTACCAAATGCATGGCAGTGGTAGCTTCTCACCTGAGGCGACAAGGATTCCAGGTGTTTCCATATTTGGACGACTGGCTCCTCACAGCTCCCACCAAGCATCTCCTTCTGATGGCCAGAGATTACACTTTTCGCGTTTGTCAAAAGCTGGGTATTTCAATAAATTGCGAAAAGTCTGTTTTGTCGCCTTGTCGTACTATTACCTACATAGGCGCAAATCTAGATACGATAAACATGTCTGCAAGGCTAACACATCAAAGGATATCAGACATTCACAAATTGGTATCACTCCTTCTCAACAACAACAGAATCAAAGCCAGGTTAGTTCTAAAGGTGTTGGGAATTATGGCAGCCATACCTCTCCTTCCATTAGCCAGATACCACATGCGGATCCTTCAGTGGATGCTTTTACTCAATGGTCATACCAGGAACTTCCAATGTCTCACACCATTGTGATCACGCAAGCGTGCAAAAAGCATCTCATGTGGTGGATGTCTTCCCCCCATCTCCTGTCGGGAAGACCCTTTGTTCCACCTCCTCCGGTTGCTACACTGACAACGGATGCCTCCCTGATCGGGTGGGGGGGGCATTATCAGGGCAGGACAGTCCAGGGCACATGGCAACCAAACGAATGCCACTTGCACATAAATGTTCTGGAGATGAGAGCAGTGCTTTTAGCGTTGCAAGCCCTTCAAGACTCTCTTCCCTTGGGAACAATTGCAATCCAGACAGACAATATGTCTGTAGTGTGGTACATCAACAAACAAGGCGGAACCAGATCAATACCCCCTGTGTCGAGAAGCACTCAGACTGTGGCAATGGGCGATTTCTTCTCAGCGTTTTCTGATAGCAACGCACATCCACGGGAAGTCTAATCATATTGCGGACAAGTTGAGCAGAGCTATTCTCATGCCTCACGAGTGGTCTCTGAAAGACTCTGTAGTGAGAGAAATTTTTCTCAAGTGGGGTCAGCCTTGCTGCGATCTTTTTGCTACTCCCCAAAACAGCAAGTGCAGAGAATATTTCACTCTATTCCCTTTACCAGGCCAACCCAGCAGAGACGCTCTAGTCCAAGTTTGGCCCCGGGGACTTCTGTATGCATTTCCTCCTTTCCCACTGATCTCTCAAGTAATTCAGAAAGCTATCGCTCAGAAGGCCTCATTGATCCTCATTGCTCCTTACTGGCCTCGGCAAGTGTGGTTCCCCTTTCTACATCGTTTTTCTCTTGGGCGACCGTGGAATCTGGACCTAGTTCCAGATCTTTTGATCCATCAGTCGGGTCAGTTTCATCGCTCCCTCCCTCTCTGAACCTCACTGCTTGGTTCCTCCAGTTCCAACCTTAGCCAGGCTTCCTCAATTATCTCACTCTGTTAGAGATATATTGATAGCTTCCCATAAATCTTCCACTCGAAGATTTATTTGAGTAAGTGGAAACGCTTCTCATATTGGGCACAAGGAAAGGACATAGATCCTTTCACCGCTTCCATCCAACTAGTCCTTGATTTTCTAGCTGAACTCTTCCATGCAGGTTCATCTCCTCTACACTTAAAGTTCAATTGGCAGCTATTTCTAACTTTCATGTGGGTATTTCTGAATCTGCCCTAATGTCCCACAAACTCTGCAAAGCCTTTTGAAAGGAGTTTTTCTTCTCAGACCTCCTATAAGAAATCCTCCTTCTCCTTGGGACCTAAATTTAGTTCTTGCTTCTTTGATTCTTCCCCCTTTCGAACCTGCAGCTTCCTGTTCCTTAAAATTGTTATCATGGAAAACTCTTTTCTGGTAGCTATTACATCAGCTAGAAGAGTTTCAGAGCTTCAAGCACTCAGCTGTCGTCCTCCTTATCTTTTGTTTCATAAGGACAGAGTATCCTTACGAACTAACCCGTCCTTTTGCCTAAGGTGGTCTCGACATCAAATCTAAACCAAAGCATTGACCTCCCTGTCTTTTTTCCAGAGTATTCCAATAGGTCTGAACAAAAATTACACTGCCTGGATGTTCATCGTCAATTGAGGTACTACTTGGATAGAACAAAACAATTCAGAAAATCTGATCAGCTGTTTGTCTCCTATGCGGAAAGCAGAAAGGGACTTTCAGTTTCAAAGGTATCATTATCCAGATGGCTAACATCTCTGATTTCCCTGGTATATGAAATTAGACACCAAAAGTTGCCTAATAAACCTAAAGCCCATTCCACCAGAGCTTTGGCTACTTCTTTAGCCTTCCAAGACAGACTGCCTATTGACACCATTTGTGCAGCGGCTACTTGGGCTACTCCTCACACTTTTATTTCTCATTATAAGTTGGATTTAGCTTCTAGGCATAGAGCTAATTTTGGTTCCACTGTTCTCAGGAGTCTGTTCCGTTAGGCCACCGGGACAAGGTGCTAGGGGCCTTGGTCCCATCCAGCAAGAATGAAGGCGAGATAGACAACTTAACATATAGAAGTTATGTTCTTACCATAACGTTCCATGTTAGTTGTCTTCTTCTCGCCTTCTTCTTCGTCCACCCTCCTTCCCCTGGCCTGGACAGACCTAGAGGAGTTGTGATTGTGACCTCTCTTTCTACCACCTCTTTCTTAGGCATATGCTGTTGTGCATATTTCCTGGATCAGGATGTAGGTCACCTTTCTTTCTTCCTGTTGTTAGAGGTGGACTCTGTTTAGAGTTATTCTGTTACTATTATAAGCTGGGGTTAGCTTACAAACGAGATCTGAGGTAACTCTCGCCTAGCATTGTGGGATATAAGGGGAGCCTCGAGCCGGTGGAACCAACTCTCGAGCTTTTAGAGTGGCAGTCGGGCCGAGGTCGGCTCCGAACCCATCCAGCAAGAAGAAGGCGAGAAGAAGACAACTAACATGGAACGTTATGGTAAGAACATAACTTCTATTTTTCTCCTCTATAATATCTTTACACTGCTGACATCGCCCACATTTCCTAGTGTGCCCATTTCCTTTATCATAGTGAGACCCATTGTTCCCCCTTTCAAATCTATACTTTAAATTTTGTCCTGTCTTATACACATAACTCGGTGTTTTACCCACTTTGCTAAGTACCATTTCATCACATCTTAAAATATTCCATTTGTGTCCTATGATCTTCTTAACTTCCTCCACATATGGGCTTTACCCAACCACACATGCTATAGTGTATTGAATATCTTTGTCCTTCTCAAATTCATCCTTATTCTTCTCTAGACCTACTCCTAAAAGTGGTCTGTATTTTTCCCCCCATTCTTTTGATACATATCCAGTAACATCATGTATTAAATGTGTGGGATATCCCCTTTCCTCAAACAGGGTGCCTATATATTCTAACTCCTTCCTCATGTCATTATATTCCGAAGTCATTCTGGCAGCTCTAATGCATTGGCCCTTCAAAGTACTCCTTTCCTGACTCACAGGATGACAACTGGTGTATTCTAGATATGAATTACTAAATGTATCCTTCCTGTATATCCTTGATTTGAATCCTCTAATACCACTCGATATATAAGTGCCCAAATATGCTATACCCATCCTGCTACTACTATATGTAAATCTTAGGTAGGTACTGGTTCCATTTAAATATTTAAGAAATGCATCAACCTCTTCAGTCGTACCATCCCATAAGATAAAATATCATCCAGAAACCTAGTGTAGCATATACACTTACTAGCATATAGTGACTGTCTAAGATGTGCTCATTTTCCCCAGTCCAGTGGTACCAAATTTGCATATATAGCGCAGGCTACTCCCATGGCCACCCCATTTGATTGCCTATAATACTCCCCTTCAAACCAAATGTAATTGAAGTCAAGTGCTATAGACATAAATTCACATATTAAACTCATCTTTTCCCACTCAAACTCTGTATACTTCTGAATACTATTACTGAATTGTTCAAAACCATCATCTTTGGGGATGCAAGAAAATAAATCCACATAGATTGTTACATACACAAGTCCTTCCTTCCATAATTCAGGTTTTAACCTGCCTAGAAAGTCCCACAAATATTTAACTATATGAGATACATTTTCATAAATTGGTTTAAGCCATCCGTCTATGACTTTACCAGAAGGGAAAGTGTTAGACCTACTTCCTGAGATAATAGGTCTATATGGAGGGTCTGCTATATTTTTGTGTATTTTCGGGATTCCTACTATGGTAGCTAATACAAGGTGCTCCACATGTAAGAAATTATGCATATCCATGTCAGTCCTATTATCCAGTAGAAACTCCTCTAGATATAAATCTACCCATCTGTGTCTTATATTTACTTCATTGATAGAGGATACCATATATTTGTTGTCATTATGTAACATTTCAAATATTTTATAATCTTGTGTAACTGCTAATACCACACCACCCTCCTTGTCCGGGTTTCATTACCCGAATGTCTGCCTCTTGGCAAATTTGCTTTAATAACTTCTCTTTACTGGAATTATACTTAATCCTTCCATGCATGTGCTTCTCCTTTAAGTTGTACATTTCATCCATAACCAACCTCTCGTATGTTACTAGGGTCGAATACAGAGGTGGTGTGTACTTGCTTTTTTTCTTAAAATACATCTATCTGTAGATTCCTTTTATTGTCTTGAAAGTGTATAGCTAAATTCAACTTCCTCAAATACAGCTTAAATTCCATAAGGGTATCCACTAAATTAAATTTTTCATAAGGGACAAATTTCATACCTTTTGCAAACAACTTAAAATGTGTTTCTTCTAATTTTAACTGAATGTAATTGTATATGTTAAATTGTCCCATACTAAATTGCACTGCTTTGTGTTGTACTGTTCCCATATTTTCATATTGTTTCTCCATTCTTCCTTTCTTCTCCCATGGGGTCTGATCTCCCCACTCTTCTGGTCTCCACTCTCTGCGTACATCCCTGTATTCCCCCTTCCAGGATTGCTTCCTTCCTAAAAAAGCTTTATTTCCATAAGATTTCCCATGATTGTATCCCCCAATCATTTATTTCCCTATATGTACTACATTTCATTGCATTTCTATACTTATATGTCCAGTATCTACTTTCTTCCATATGTAGGCCACATGTTTCTCATACTGATCCAAATCCCTTTGTAATTTCCGACACTTTTTATCAAATATTTTCTTACTCCTACCATCTACTACTTCATATTGTTTCACATACAATTTTCCCATTGATTAAATAGCAAATCTTTCTGAATATTTTCGTTGTGTCTCCACATCCTTCAGCATATGACATAACTTACCATCATTGCATTTTATTAAAAATTCCATAAATCTAAAACCAAAACTGTCAAAAAGCATGTTACTTTCTTTTATGTTATCCGCATTTAAGTCCATTCCCATTGGTATTTAAAAAAAACGAAGGCCCATAAGCACAATTCTTAATTCTAAACATCTACTCAAGTAAGCATCGTCTATTTGTAACCCTCTAATAATGCCTAACTGCTTGCCAAAATCATAAATTGTCTTTTAAAGTTTTTTCATCCTTTTGCTGTGTTTTGTCCATAAATTTGTCCTCAGTAGCCAACTTGGCTCTGTTGAATATGTGCTGTTGTCCTAAAAAAGATTCCAGCCCAACATAGCCTTTATCAGTTACATTCCTATAAGTTACACTCCTCTGTTTAGTTAAATTATTCGTATGAAACGAGTTCACCACAGTACCTGTGTTTGGTTGATTTTTAAAGACACAGTATTATATTTAAACCTATATGATTTACCACAAGAAACAATACAGAATGCATTGACCAACCAAAATACTGTAAAACAGTGTGTGAGGTAATAAGTGAATAAAAACAAAAAGGAAGTGAATCAAACTTTGTTCCTCAACCCTTATATAGTGAATTACTCAAATTTAAAAACAAGTTGCAAAATTCATACTAGGTGTGTGTAATGCAAGTTTTAAATCATTGTATTAGATCCCTTCTCAGACTCTGTTTTATTAGTAGCGGTCCAAATAAACCTTAATATGTGTTTTTTGGTTATTTCTCTTTATAGTTCATCTGGTAATAGTTTAAGTATTGGTGCCAATGATGTGTGGTCATTTAAACCAAGAATTGTTGTGGCATTCATCCAAAGTTGCCAAATGAGCTCCCCTTTTCCTCTATCTGTATTTCCCAACTGCCCCCTCTGACACTCTTGGGTACTGTTTCTAAAATACCAAACTTACACTTTGTGAATGTGGGGCAGGTCTCACTGTGTCTACATAGGGCATTGGTCATTTAAATGACCACACATCATTGGTACCTTGACCACACCTCATTGGTACCTGTACTTAAACTATTATCAGCTGATCTATAAATAGAGAAATGAGACAGCATGGATCTAATGTTATGGTAAGTACATAGGTATTCCTTTGTCAGGGACCATAATCTCAGTTTCCAGGCTGTAAATTAGAGAAAGTATAGTGATAGGTGCAGTATTTGGCTTGAATCAGAAAATGGTCCCCGAGAGGAAGAACAGCAGGGTGACCAAATGCTATCTTGGTCAATGTAATGGAACTAGAAAAAAGTCAGACTTTTTGCCTTTAATACAAAAGTATTAAAAATTATACAAAAATACAAAAGAACTGGTGGAGATGTGCACGCAAGATTTCCTTCTCACTGCTTTGAAAGTATGTTTGATAATTCCTTCAGAACTTTGAAAGATGAACATTCTTGCCTATAAAAAGCTCTAACTTAACCCAACATGGAGATAAGGAGACAGAAGGACTAAGAACAGAGTTTCCTTCACAGCCCAAGTGACAGAATGGATTAAATAGTCAGCCAGAAAAATGAATCGCCACTAACTGAAGATATAAGGATACAACTTCCTTTCACAGCTGCCTGGGCATTCTGTAAAGATGGCCAGGGCCTTGTGTTGCCTTGCGTCTTTTTGTACGAGATCACTATGGTGTCATTTACTACATAATGAATACACAAGCATATTTGAATGCCTTCACCATTAGAGTCCCAGGTAGCATCTCTTTCAGAGCGATATGTATCTCTTTCTTTGAAAGATATGCAGATCCCTTTGACTGGCTAATATGTCTAAGGCATCAGCAACATAGAGGGAAAGGGAGAAAATGTCTGCTGGTGTTCATTTCAAACCAGTGCCGCTTTCTGACTAGTCTTTCAAAAAGTAAACCGTTGGTCCATGTAGTCATTTGACTGGTCCAGTGATCTCCAGCATTCATTCTGAAACTTCAGTGGAATCCTAGAATTCAGTCTGGGTCACATGCAGGCTGTGTAGCTCCTGAAACAGTTGAATCAAGGGCTCACAGTTTTGAATCCTCTTGTCAAAAAGACTCTACTGAAATTTATCCAGAAAGCCCTCAGAAATACTTTACATTCAAGACTGGCTCCTGACTGCCACCACCAAGCACCTACTAATCAGAACCAGGGACTCCACAATCCATCTCTGCTCAGATCTAGGCATTACTATAAATCCAGAAAAATCTGCCTTGTTGCCATCACAGTGTATTACCTTTATAGGTGCAGATAGAAACTATATGGTAGCAAAATTGCCTCGAGAGAATACAAACACTACGCAGTCAAAGTAATTCTTCTAATCAAATTCTAATCAAAAAGAAAAGGCACAAGCAAAATCCATCCTCAAGGTCCTAGGCTCAATGGCAGCAGCGATAACACTAGTCCCTCTGGCACGACTACACATGCGGATATTACAGTGGTTACTCTTCGCTCAATGGTCCAGACAGGAGTTACCCATGTCTCACAAGATTCTCATTACGGATGCCTGCAAGAGAGACCTGCTTTGGTGGCTTCAGTTCACTCCGGTAACAATGGGCAAGACCGTTCGTACTTCCCCAACCTGTCGCTATAATAACCACGGACGCGTTCCAGATAGGGTGGGTGGGGGCATTGTCTGGGACAGACTGTCCAAGGAGTTTGGAAAGATCACGGGTACCATTTGAACATCAATGTCCTAAAGATGAGAGCAGTGCTTCTGGCGTTACAAGTATTTCAGAACTCTCTTCCCATGGGGACTATTGCAATTGAGACAGACATCAACAAACAGGGAGGAACCAGATCCTATCCCCTATGTCAAGAGGCCCAGAGAGTTTGGCAATGGGGAAATCCAACATAATAGCAGACAGGCTAAGCAGAGCAAATGTTCTTCATTCCACATTGCTGCAGTCCTAACTATTGGGTAGTCCGCTGTCCCAGTCGGCCCGAATACCAAAGTATATGGCTGACGTCGGTCAAGGCGCATTAGACTGACGTCAGTACGTCAGGGTACTAATGCGCATGACCGACGTCATATCCTCAGTCTTTTTTGCCGCATGGTCCGATGCAGAAGCAGTTTTGCGAGTGCAGGTTGGCGTTCTGAAAGTTTCTGAAGTCAGAGTTTCAGACCGAATCAAAGTTGGCTAAGTACTCCGTTGGGGAATATTTTGGTTTTTTCTTGCCTCAGTATTTAACCGGATGTCAGACATTGCTTGGGGAGCTCATCTAAATGGAAAGTGGATACAAGACAAGTGGCCTGCCAGACTACAGCATCTACATATCAACATGAAAGAGATGTTAGCAGTCCAGTTTGCATTATTGGCTTTCAAGGAGTTACTTCTTCCAGGGCAGGTGTTGATTCTAACAGACAACACAACTGTCATGTGGTACATCAACAAACAAGGGGGAACACATTCTTACCCGTTGTGCAGACAAGCAATGATTTTATGGGAGACTGCGCTCAGCTTGCAACTAACTCTTCAGGCAAGGTTTCTGCCGGGAGCACAGAACTCCTTAGCAGATGTGTTAAGCAGACAAATCATGGATCCCCACGAGTGGAAACTGGATCTTCATGTATTTCGAAAATTGACAGTGTCATGGGGAACTCCAGACATAGATCTGTTCGCTTCTCCACTAAACCACCAGCTGCCAAAGTTTTGCACAAAGAGGTTTCATCACACAGCTTGGAAAGTGGATGCTCTTTCTTTCAGTTGGAAAAATCTTCATGTGTATGCCTTTCCACCTCTGCCTCTTCTCCCAAAGGTGCTTCTAAAGGTCAGACAAGACAAGCCAAGGATGATTTTAATAGCTCCAGATTGGCCTCGCCAACACTGGTACCCATTACTGAGGAGTCTGGTAAGGAAACCTCCATGGCCTTTACCTTTGATTCCACACCTGTTGTCTCAGAGGGACGGTCACCTGCTCAATGTCAAGCTTCACTCTCTTCATCTAACAGCCTGGCATATTCTGTTTTGAAACACAGCAGGTCTCAACTTCCTCAACAAGTTTTAAATGTGATTTTGGAAGCCAGAAGACCTAGTACAAGGAAAGTGTAATGAGAAAAATGGAAGAGATTTTTATTTTGGAGTGCAGCAAACAATTTGGAGATTTCTGAGCCTAATTTGAGTGTGGCTCTTCAATATCTTACTGAGTTATTGGACAAAGGTTTGTCTTTCTCTTCCATTAAGATTCATGCTGCAGCAATTTCAGCTCACTATGATTGTGACCCACCATTGTTTTCGCATCCTTTGTTCAAGCAATTTCTTAGAGGGCAAAGAATATAAGACCCCCGTAGAGCTCCTACTCCTGCTTGGGATCTCAATTTTGTGTTGGAGAAACTTACTCTACAACCTTTTGAGCCTCGGCTACTGCTGAATTGAAATACTTGTCATGGAAGACTGCTTTTTGTTGGCCATTACTTCTGCAAGAAGGGTTTCTGAATTGCAGGCCCTTATGGCGGTAGAGCCTTTTTTGATTTTTCATAAGGATAGGGTATCATTACGTACTAATCCTTCCTTTATGCCTAAGGTGGTTTCTAGTGTGGCTTTAAACCAAACTATTCATTTGCCTACTTTTTATGCAGATCCCCAAAATAAAGGGGAAAAGATTTTGCACACTTTAGATGTGCACAGGCAATTGCGTTATTATTTAAGCAGGACTAAGGATTTTAGGCAGTCTCAGCAGTTGTTTGTTTCTTTTGCTTTGAGTTCTCAGGGCAAGCCTGTGTCAAAACAAACTATTTCTAAGTGGATTGGGTTTTGCATTGCATTTTGTTATTCCCATCATGGCAAGGAGATTCCAGCTGGGATTAGGCCTCATTCCACTAGGGCTACTGCCACTTCAACAGCATTTCTAAGGGGTGGCAACTAAGGATATTTTGGAGGCAGCTACTTGGAGTTCAGTGCATACTTTCTCTAAGCATTATCACCTTCCTCTCTACTCTAAATCTAGGGCTGGTTTTGCCACAGCTATTTTGCAAGGCATGTTGTCAGCTCCTGCTTCCTTATGATTTGCCAGCCTCCTTACCTCTGCTTTGGGATTCTACCCAATAGTTAGGACTGCAGCAATGTGGAATGAAGAACATAGTACAGTTTTGTACCTACCATAAATGTAGATGTTCGAGGATCCACATTGCTGCAGTCCAATTTTCCTCCCTCCTTCCCTCTGTGTTTAGGGGTGGTTGTGTAGGTGAGGTTATACTCTGGTAATTTTGTATATATTGTACATATTTTTGGTGCAGGAATGTTTGGAGTTTTTGGTTTTGGCCTTGTCTTTTTAGGGTCTTCTGACATCTGGGGCAAGAAAAGACTGAGGATATGACGTCGGTCATGCGCATTAGTACCCTGACGTACTGACGTCAGTCTAATGCGCCTTGACCGACGTCGGCCATATACTTTGGTATTCGGGCCGACTGGGACAGCGGACTACCCAATAGTTAGGACTGCAGCAATGTGGATCCTCGAATATCTACATTTATGGTAGGTACAAAACTGTACTTTCTCATGCCTCACGAGTGGTCCCCAAGTCAGGAAGTTGCAAATCAAATTTTTCACAGATGGGGCTAGCTTTGCTGCAACCTTTTTGCCACTCCATTCAATGCCAAATACAGAAACTATTTTGCCCTCCTTTCCCCTCTGGGAGAGTCACCGAGGGATGCATTTGTCCACAATTGGCCCCCAGGACTTTTTTATGCTTTTCCCCCATTTCCTTTGATTCCGAAGGTTATTCAGAAAGCCAAGTCATTGAGTCGCAGTTTAATTTTCATTGCTCCTTATTGGCCTTGTCAGATTTGATTCCCCTTCCTTTGGCCCCACCTTCAGGAGGACCTGTGGATCCTGGACCCAGTGCCGGATCTTCTGACGCATCAGTCAGGAATGCTCCACCCTGCTCTTCAGAGCCTCAAGCTGATGGCTTGGTTACTCCACTTCCAATCTTAGCCAGGCTTCCAGAATTATCCCCTGCAGTACGTCACATTCTGGTTTCTTCACACAAAAAGATGACTAGGAAACTTTATGCAAACAAGTGGAAGTGGTTCTCTTATTGGATGGACAAAAAACTATATAGATCCCTTTACAGCCCCTATACCCTCAATTTTGGAATTTCTAATAGAAGTCTTTAATCAAGGAGCAGCGGCAGCCACTATTCGAGTATAGTTGGCCACTATATCAAATTATGTGGGAGGCCTCTGAGCCAATGTAATGTCCCATAGATTATGCAAGGCTTTCCACAGGGCTACCTTTCTGTTAAGACCACTCTTAAGAGAACCTAATCCCCCATGGGATCTAAATTTAGTATTGTCATCCCTGATCCTCCTTCACTTTGAACCAGTATCCTCTTGTGCTCTAAAATTTTTATCTTGGTAAACAGTCTTTCTAACAGGGTCTATATTAGAAGACCGAATGTTTAGGTGATCGAACACCTAAACATCGATCTAATATCGAAAGCAAAAAAAGGCAAACAGCTGATTTAACGCAGGGAAAGATTTCCCTTGGCCGTTCACCAGAGTTTGCTATTTCCCTACTGTTGAGCGATCTCAGAGTTGGTATATATAGTTAAGGGGGGGGACAACTGCCCACTTAATTTAGATGTAAAGTAATGTTTTTTGTGTTGTAGCTGAGGGACGTGTTTCCATGGGACATTCGACATTATGCGGTGCGATATTAGAAGATCGATGTTTAGGTGTTTCTAACAGCAATTACTTCAGCTAGGAGAGTTTCAGAATTGCAGGCTTTGTCTATCCATCCTCCATATTTAATTTTCCACAAAGAGTTTCCCTCTGAACAAATCCCTCATTCTTACCAAAAGTTTGTTCTGAAGCAAATTTAAACCAATCTATAGAATTGCCTGTGTTTTTTCCCTAACTACGGCAACAAGGCAGAATATAACCTCACCAATTGGATGTGCATAGACAGTTGTGTTTTTACTTGCACACGAGCAGAGATATCAGAGAGTCAGAGCAGTTTTGTTTCCTATGCAGAAAACAAAAAAGTTTGGCAGTCTCAAAAGTTACTGTTTCCAAATGGTTACTTAGGACCATCATTTATGTCTACAATTCTCATAATAAAGAACCACCAGGGCGAATAAAAGGACATTCACCTAGAGCGGTGTCTACCTCCATTGCCTTTCAATCCAGACCTCCATTGGATTCAGTTTGTGCTGCTGCTACATGGGTTAATCCTCACACTTTTATCTCTCATTACAAAGTAGATGTGGCCTCCCGGAAAAGTGCATCATTTGCTTCCACTGTCCTGAAGAGTTTATTCCCTTGAGCCACCCAAGAAAAAGGTGCTGGGGACTCTGTCCCAACCAGCAAGAATGAAGGCAAGATAGGATAACATAACATAAAGACGTTATGTATTCACCATAATGTTCCATGTTTGTTGTCCAGTATCTCACCTTCATTCTTGCATCCCACCTATCCATTCCCCCTCCTGGAGGATCTAGAGGACTTTAAAATTGGCAAATATGGTCCGATTCCCTTCTTACCTCTACCTCTATAACTAATATTTTTCAAAAATTTCCTTTCTGTATGTTAGCATACTCTAGGGAGTACACACAAACGAGATCTGGGGAACAGCTAAGTATCATGGGATAGGTTGTACCTCGAGCCAGTTGAAGTTCTCGAGTTTTGGTATGCGGCCGAGTCGGAGCCGAGTTTCGGCTCTTAACCCAACCAGCAAGAATGAAGGTGAGATACTGGACAACAAACATGGAATGTTATGGTGAGTACATAACTTCTTTTTTCTGTTTGTAATGCATTTAAATAACTTTATATTTTGAATTTTTTGGGGGGGTATGCTTTGCAGTATAAAAGTTTATATCCTTTCAGCTAGACTCTACTTCTAGTTTGCCCCTTCTTGCACTTCGTTTTCCCACCTCTTTTTTTCTGTCAGTACTGAGAGCATATTTTGCGTGCTTGTAGTTAGGTACTTAAAGAATTAGAATTTCTAGATATTGAAATATGCAGAATTTCTCTAGAGCACAAATAGTGTTTAAAAATCTTGTGATTAGTTGAATTTGTTAGTGTGTGGAACTAGTGTTTACGATTGGCCATATATAATTATATACATGTCACTTCCTTGGTGTTACTGTACTTTCTTTATCCTTTTTTTGCAGTTTTTCAGCATAGATAAACAAAGAAGCTCTAAAAATTGCTCTCTTTTGTGAGTGTAAGATTCCACCACAGAACATGCACGACCTGGGTGTGGTGTCTGAGTCCTTCAGTTGTCTATGACTGTGATAATCGTACAGGGTTCAGATGCAGAGCCCTTACTGTCAAATAGAATAAGCTGATATTAAAGGGACTCTTGTCACTTGTCCCAGAGGTGGCGAAAAAAAAAATCTACTGAAAAGGGCTCAAAATATAAAGAACCTGAGTCTAGGAAAAGGCTTTTGGAATAGAGGACTAAACAGTAGGCTCTGAAGTCCTGAGGTTTGAAGCACTTATGCCTCATACTCCAACCTGCATTCCACCACTGGATCCAGAACCATTGAATCTGATTTTGGTTAGAGTGTCTGAATAAATTGGTGTTACTAGGTGACTAGGATCAGTACCCTCAGTCCATACCTCATTCAGGGATATCACAAGTCTTTCAGGTATTAGTAAGTACATCAGAAATGGACTTGGACCATCTGATTTGGAATTTCCTAAGGAGACAGATTGAGATGGGAGTCATTCTATCCCCGTTGGTTCTCAAGGTGGCCTGATCTTCCCAGATGTGTACTATTCTCATTCCTTCTCCATTCAGTCTTTTAGCTCCAGTGGCATTGGAACCCATCTTTCCACCTGTGATCTCTGTTCACTCTATCTTTGGCATCAGCACCAGAAGTTTTTGGATTGATGCACATCACTATGGCATTGTTGGAGCTGATGCATTCTCTTAGTCAAGGACTCTGTCTTGGCTTCAGCTCCATCTCCATCCTCTGGGCAGTTAGATTTAGCTCTGTTGATGGTGTTGGAGTCTTCAGCTTTTGGAGACTTAAATTCCAGTCCCCTCCTTGAGGCCTTCCTCCACCTCCTCAGTGTCAGAGGTCCCTCATTTGGCCCCAGTTATCTCTCCTACAGGGCAGGTTGATCTGGCAGCTAGGGCAAAGTCTTGGATCTGACAAAGGTTGAATAAATCCTCAGGTCTTGGGGAGAATCATGTCCCATAAAAGCAGAACTACAGGCCTCAGTGGATATGGTTCCATCCCAGGAATCTGTGTCATCTTTCCATCAGCCATCTTTGGGTTAGAGTCGAAAAGTAAGTTTCAAACTCCTTTCCCAGAAGCAGGCCTAATCATGTGAAGAGTCAGGCGATACTCCCCCTGATGTATGCAAGAAGAGGACATGCATGAGGAATCACCTGGACTCAGAGTCCTACGTTGGATTCTGACTTGGGGGAATCTAGAGGGATCCCCCAGTTCTCTCCTGAGGATATCTGTTTTGACAAAAATTGAGCCATTGACAACCCCACCCCCACCCCAGGGACAGGGTGGTATTTTTTGATGCTTATGCCTTAACCCCATCTATTTCCTGGATGGTACCCCCGGCTGAGGTTGATAGACACAATAAGAGGTCTTGACAGGAACCTAACACCTTCAAAGCAGTCCCTTTTATGCCAGCTAAAATTCTATGCCCACTCATAGACAAACTAGCAAAAGGATTAGGTTAAATTCCCATCAGTTGACTCCATCATTGTGGTGGCAGTTATCAAGAGAGAGCTGTCTGAAGACTCTGCCTTTGCTTATCCCCCACCCAGCAAGGAGTCAAGGGCAATTGATAGACTTAGGAAGTGAACATGTACTTTGGTCACTTTTGTGTTAAGAGCCCTGAACTACACTAGACAAGTATAGGTTTCAGAGAGATTTGACCCAACAAGCCCCATCTACTCTGAAAGCTCCCTTGATGACCGAGTCAAGAAAGCAGCTGGAGAAAACCTTGACTACCATGTCAAGTATCACCAGCCTGTTCATGTGCCTTATACATATTGCAGCAGTTGGAGCAGCCAGGACCAGAATAGAAATGAGACACCAAGCATGGCTTTGCCTTTGTGATTTTGCAGGCCACTTTAAGGCATCCTTCACCCATACCCCATATGATGGGTCATCTTTGTTTGGTGTGTCATTGAAGGAGTGGATACAGAAGTGTGAACAGGACAACCAGACTTTCTGCCATTGTAGTTGTTCAAGGTCCCACTCAAGGTCTCTGATCACGTAGCCCAGGCTGGTATGACCCTGACCCTGAGTAGCATCTGCCCTCACCAAGAATGATACCTCAATATAAAGAAAATTGATCAATTTCAACAATTGGCTAAGCTTCTGGTATCATTCAAAGGGGATCCGGTGTCTGTCAGCCTGGGACGACATGCTCGACAAGCTGCGTTGCTTCTCAAGAAATGGCTTGCACCTGTCACCCCTAGGCCAAGGCTCTTGCTGCCCCATATTGCCTTTTTTAGGCAAGGCTAAAAAGTCAAACCCACCTCTGTAAACAGCAGAATTAACAAAAGTCTGAGGGTTATGCTACTCAATGCCAGGAGTTTAAATCTCAAAATGCATGTGCTGAAAGCACTCCTCAGTATGGAGAACATAGACATCTGTGCAGTAACTGAAACCTGGTTCAAGGCTCAAGAAAGCACCCCAGCACTACCGGGCTACAACTCATACCACACGTTTCGGCCACAGAACACGGAATGAAACCCAAAAGGAGGGGGTGTATCCATATTCATCAAGGATACCTACACCTCCAGGTTAGTGGCGCAGCATGATACCTCTGAGATCATCCATGTGCAACTAACATCGAGCAGATCTGCAGTGCAAATTGTGGCCTGCTACAGATCACCCTCCATGACCCAGGAGCACCACTCCACCTTTCTGGAGACACTGGAAAACATGAAGGTCCTACCAAACACCCTGATATTGGGCGATTTCAATTACCCTACCATTTACTTGGAAAACTACTCTAGTACAAATTCCCAGGCCCAGCACTTCCTGGAATTCATCAACTCAAACGCCCTGGATCAGCTGGTAAACTCCCCTACCAGAGGTGAAAACATATTGGACCTGGTCATCACCAGCATGGGCGACAGGTGTTCCACACCGGAGGTCAACTCGTCACTGGTTAGATCAGATCATAAACTAATCACTCTGGATGTCCACACCCCACCACCACCCCCAACTAAGGAAACCACAGTAAAAAAAACTTTTCTAAAGCAAACTTCACCTTACTTAAGACAGAGGTGGTAAGTTTCACAGCCCCCACGCTAAAGGATAACGCTGCCCAAGATGCAGAAACCTTTACAAATGCACTCTGAGCACCTACAAGGATGCATGGATCATGCCATCCCTAGCAAAACCAAGACTCCTCTAAAAGAAGGAAACCAGTTTGGCGGACCCCTGCAATAAACAGGCTATACAAATAGAAGGAGGAAACAAGTTCAGAAAAAAGTAAATCCCAAGAAGAAAAGATATCCCTGATCAGTATCAGTAAGAAACTGAGGTCCCTCATGAAATCATCCAAGGCTAACTTGAAGGAAAAATAGCCAAGGATTCAAAAGATAACCACAAATCCTTCTTTAGCTATGTTAAGAATCTAAGTGTCAACTCACAGATATGCACTGAACTAGTGCAAAATAGCACAAAATATACTGAACCTACTGATATTGCCAACATCCTGGCAGATAGATTCAGTGCAAACTTCAACCCACTCTCACCTCCAACAGGGCCCACAACAATACTGAAAAAGTGTAGTGTCCCAAAAATCACAGACGCACAGGTGAAAACGGCCCTTTCAAAAGCCAAAAACACAGCTTCAGTGGGACCAGATGGTGTACCAGGCTGCATCTTGCACAAACTACAAAACAAACTAACCCCCCCCACCTAAATACGCTGTTCAATCTCAGCCTGTCCACAGGCTATGTGCCCATAGAATGGCGCACAGCAATGGTTATTCCACTCCACAAAGGATGGGCCACAACTGACCCTGTTAACTATCACCCCATAAGCCTGACTAGCCTGGTCTGCAAGGCTATGGAGCGCATCATCATGGAGCTCATTAACAAAGACATTGGGAACTTCCAAACACTTGACCCGACCCAGTTCGGCTTTATGGGCAGATCATGCCTACTAAACCTGGTGGACTTCTTCGAGACAGTCACCAAGGCCATAGACGAGGGAAAGGTGGTTCACACAGCCTACCTTGACCTTGCCAAGGCTTTCGACACGATTCCTCACTCTGGTATTACAGAAAAACTCACCAGCTTGAACATAAACCCCTATGTCACAAGATGGGTTGCCAACTGGCTTACAGACAGAACTCACGCAGTAAGAATAGCAGGCTCCAGGTCTGACTCTAAACCAGTCACAAGTGGTGTCCCGTAAGGCTCTGTCCTGGGACCCCTACTGTTCGGCATATACTTCTCAGAAGTACAGGCAAACACAGGAGGACTATGGCTAACCATGTTCGCTGATGACAGCAAACTGGGAGCCATAATTGACTCTCCGGCTGACACGGACATCCTCCAAAAGGGCCTTACTGAGACGGACACCTGGTGTCAAAGTCATGTCCTCAAGCTAAATGCCAAAAAATGCATAGTCATCCCATTTGGGAAAAATAAAACACCCACGAATTACCAAGTAGATGGCAGCCCCCTTAATACAGAAGAGGTAATAAGAGATCTGGGGACCCAGGTAGATAGTAATCTCTCCTTTGACAATCATATTGCCAAAGTAGTTAGGAAATCCTTCCATGTGGCCCATTTAATTACTAAAGGGTTAGCATCTAGAAATAGAGGTTATAGTGCCCCTCTACTCATCACTCATTAGACCCATCATAGAGTACAATGCCCCATTTGGAATGTACCTCACAAGACACTTCCAGCAGCTGGAAAGACCACAAAAGTACCTCACCAAGAGGACTACTGGTCTCAAACATATGTCCTATGCAGCCCGACTGAAAAAACTCTGGCTGTACTCAGTGGCATATCGCTTACTCAGAGGTGATGTCTGCCTGACTTACAAAGCCATGTCCAACTCAGAATTGATGGACATGCTCCACCTAAAGAAATCCAAGTCACTGCGAGCCACGCGCTTTAGCGAGCTAAACCTCACCACAACAATAAATAGAACATGCTGGAGGGATAGATTCTTGTCACAGAGACTCCCCATGCTTTGGAACAAAATTCCAAATTACATCAGGCAGAGCCCCTCACTAACGCACTTCAAGAGAAACCTTGACGAATGGATGGGTAATAGAAAATACACCCCTGGGATCACTTCATTGGCTCTGCTTGACAGAGGATCAGTTAATTAATCAATGGGGCGGCAAAAGCCGACACACTCTGGCTAGGCTTATAAATGCCCTTGGGCAGATAGCCTAGTACCTACCTATGAACTAGGATCATGTAGCAGGAACCAAAAGGGTCACATTCACTTAGTTGTAGGAATTATAAGCATCAACAGTTTGGCTCATTTTTTGATAGGGATGGTCATGGCAGAGGCTGCTACTTCAGTGA
Organism: Protopterus annectens; assembly: GCF_019279795.1. Taxonomy (NCBI): domain Eukaryota; kingdom Metazoa; phylum Chordata; order Ceratodontiformes; family Protopteridae; genus Protopterus; species Protopterus annectens. Next base: position 163,744,022 of record NC_056747.1, on the reverse strand, counting down.
AAGCAGGTCTACCTGACCAGGAATATCAGAGCCTTTCTCCAGCAGGTGAACCTAGCATCCCTGAAGATCTGCCTGACTTTGGAGGCAGTCAGGAGTAATCTCCTCTTCTGTCAGCTTGATGGCCATCACACATGACAAATGAGTAAGAGGGATAATGTCCAGAGGTTGTTGCATACCATTTTTCTTGACAATCCCCAGTCCGTATAGCTGTTGCCATGTATTACATCTGGTCAGACTAAAGTGGCAGAAAAGGACCACTTTGCTTCTGTCTGAAAGAGCTATCCAATAGGCCCGCCAGACCAGAGAAGATTATGATTTTATTCCAAGTTCTTTTGGGTTCAAAGGAAAATGCAGGACTTCAGGCCCCTTCTAGACCTAAGACATCTAAATAATTATGTCAAGAAAGCCCAATTCAGAATGGTCATAATGCAGTTAATTCTACCCTGTCTCAGGGTGAGCAAATGGATGTGCTTTCTCGACCCTACAAGACACTTACCTTCTCATCAAGATTGTGAATGAGTCCAGGAGATTCCTACTCTTCCAGATTGCCATCAGTTCAGAGTCTTACCATTTGGCCCCACCACAGCCCTAGGGTGCTGGGGTGCCTTCTGTGTGGAGTCTGCATGTCCTCCCTGCATTCGCGTGGGTTTCCTCTAGGCACTTCGGTTTCCTCCCACATTCCAAAGATATGCAGTAGGTGGATTGGACACTCTAAATTGGCCCTAGGTGGGTGGGTAAGTGAGTGTGTGTGTGTGTGTGTGTGTGTGTGTGTGTGTGTGTGTGTGTGTGTGTGTGTGTGTGTGTGTGTGTGTGTGTGTGTGTGCTCGTGTGTGGTACACCCTCCATGGAGGGTTGGGACATGGGCTAGCAACTAGAGTCTGTAAAACCTGCCACAGAAACAACAAGCGCTGAAAGATGCTCTTTGCCTGATGTACCACATGATGCGTAAACGGGAGAGAGAGAGAGCCCCAGGGTGTTCACCAAGTTTATGGCTGTGGTAGCAGTTCCTCTGTGATGAATGGGATACAAGATTTGCCTTTAGCTGCCTCATCAGTGGAGCGTCTTTTGGAGGCCAGTGACAATCGTCTAAGATTTTGTCAGTCCTTAGTAATTTCTAAATCTTCAGAAATCAAACTTTCAGCCAGCTAAGATCACATATATTGGGCACCATGTGGACCCAATTCAGGCTGTAATCTTTTTGAAAACAAAATTCAGACTTTGAAGATAGCAGGTTCGGTCTCTACTTAACAACCCCTTCCCTGCTGTGGCTTTAGTTCTAAGTGTACTGGGCCTGATAGCATCATTGATCCTAATGATGCACTTTGCATATTTTTGTATGAGGATTATGCAGTGGTTTCTTCAGGCACAGAGATCACACAGTGCATTCTCTCTCTTTCCAAAACTGTCATAACAGATTCAAGCAGGAAATGCCTGAGATAGTGTTAACATGCATTTATATCACATTATCGGACAATGAAAAGAGCGAATGTTCTTTCATTGGACCGATAATGTTGAAATCACAAAACCGCGAACACACGGAACAGCAAATTTTTTTCTCAGGGAAAAAATTCACTGCTCCGCAAAAAAAAAAAAAAAAAAAAAAAAACGTTTAAAAACAAAATTAAGTGTGGGGCTGTGCCCCCCCCCCAATTAAATATACCGACTCCGAGATCGCACCATAGTGGAGGAAATGGCAAAGTCTCGAAGACGGCCCACCGCCCTGGGGAAAAAAATCGATGTTCCACGACCTTGCTATTTTCTCCTTTCGACATTATCGGATCAATGAAAGCGTGTTCACTCTTTTCATCATCCGATAATACGATATAGACACTGTTAACTCTCTCTGATGGTCCACTCTGGCAAACCAATTCTTCCTTATGTGCCAGTAACTGTCATAACCACAGATGTTTCTTCCCTAGAGTGGTGGTGGGGCATTATGATGGGAAGATGTTCTAAAGTTTATGGACAGACAAGGAGCCCAGCATTTGCCTTAATACCCCGGAGTTGAGGGCAATTCCCTTGTATTACTGGAACTTCAGGATTTTCTTCCTTTGGGTATGATAGCGATTTAAACAAACATGACTGTAATTTTGTACATAACTAGGTAGAAGGAACCAGATAGATCAATTTACGATAGGAGGAGATGAGGGTTTCAGTGACCGTGTACCTTGAACCTCTTACTAGTAGCAACACACATCCTGGGAGTGCTGATTTACCTTGCAGTCAGGCTAAGCAGGGATCTTCTGATGCCTTACAAATGGTTCTTCAATCCAGCAATAGCCAGCCAGATATTTAATAAATGTCGATGTTCTTGCTGTATCCTATTTGTCTCCCCCTCACCATACCAGATGCAACAAATACTTTGCTATGATATCCCCCTGGTTCAGTCACAGAGGGATGCTGTGTCCCAGCAATGGCCTCCATGGCTGTTTCAAGCTTACCTGCCTCAGCTCCTAACTCCCAGATTTTTACAGAAAGCAAAGAAGTGCAAGGCATCCATAGTCCTCAAAACTACCTTTTGGCCCAGACAAATTTGGTTTCTTCTAAGGCCTCATTTCAGGGAGCCTCCCTAGTTCTCACATTCAGTACAGGATCTGATCTGTCACCTGGACCTTTGCAACTTGAAGTTGTGGAAGAGATTTGTCTTATGGGGCAGCATCTCAAAACATTTACTAGTTTTCAGCACAGATCTCAGAAAGGCTCTGTTTTCTAGCAAACCTGTGTGACCCTGGTTCTAGCTTTTCCCCTATTAAAGTGCAGTTGGCTGTCATTTCCAATTTCCAAATCTGATTTCATGAACATTCAGTAGCGTCTCATAAATTGTGAGGCTTTTCCCAAAGTGACCTTTTTGCTTAGACCACCCAATTAGAGAATTGGCTCCCCTTTGGATTCTATACCTGGTTCTTGAAGCCCTGACTAAAACTGCCTTTTGAACCGGTTTCCTCTGTAGCACTGAAATATCTGTAATGGAGAACTATTTTTTGATAGCTGTTACTTCTGCCAGAAGGATTTTGAAATTTCATGCGCCATCACCCACCCGCCTTGTATCTGGTATTCCACAAAGATGGGGCATCATCGAGAAATCCATCATTCCTTCCCAAAGTAGCTTCAGAGTTGAACATATCGCAACCCGTTCATCTGCCAAACTTCTTCCCAAACTATCCTAACAAAGGAGAGTACATTCTCTATAGCATATATTTGCATAGCCAATTGCACTTCTACCTTCACAGAACCAAACACTTCAGAAATGATTCTGTTGTTTTTCTCTTTCACACCCTAATAAACTGGGTCAGAAAATTTCCCTTTCTGGATTACTATTGGAATGCATTTTCTTAATTTATGCAGCACAAAACAAGCCCTTAACCAGCAAGACAAGTGCTCGCTCCACTAGAGCTGTTACAACTTCCGCTGCCTTCTGTAAAACATCTTCAGTAGATGACATTTGTGAAGCTGCCACCTGGTCTTCCATGCATATCTTCAGCAAACATAAACTGGACTTTTTTTCCAGAACTAGAGCATCATTTGGTGCTACTGAAGATCTCCTGTCATAATACTATCCTGGGCTTCTCAAAGCTTGATTCTCTGACCTACACCTGATTAGATGGACTGAATGAATAGGATACAAAAGTTATGCTCTTATGTCTTATTCATGTCTGTCCAATACAACAACTCTTCCTCACTCCATCTTCTTTCCTTCTTTTGTAAGATGTATAGGTCTTCAGGCGATCAAACTCTATCTGAAGTAACTAGAAGTGGTGTATTATGGGAAAGAAATCTTAAAGGAGCTCAAGGCTAGAATGCTAATGCTACTGAGATGAATCTGACAAGCGACTCTAGAACCCATATGTAGTATCAAACAGACAGGAGTGAAGGGTCTATCGTTATGTTAAGTACATAACTTTTGATGTAATGTCAGTCTTGTCTTTATTCCCACTGGTGGGTTGGATCTGATCCATCAGATCCATCTCTGCCATTACATAAGCTCGAGGTCCTTAGCTAAGCTTGTGGGCATTTTTCCCTACCCATAATGCAACTCCCCTACCACCTCAGATCTCATTTGCCGTGCAGCGAAGAGGTTTCCTAATAGCTAGGTGTGGGCTGAGTATTAGCTTATTTAATTATTTCTCAACTTTTATAACTAGTTTGTCTATTCTATTCATCTTTCCATTATCTTTTTGTAATTTAGTATACCAGAGGGAGTGCTTCCTACCCCTGTTATCACCCTTTTAAGTTAGAGGGTGTATGACTTGTCATCCGTTTTTAATTAGAGGATGCATTTCCTCCTTTCTTCTCAACTGTTGAAGTTAGAGGGCGATTTTTATATATATATATATATATATATATATATATATAAACCTTAGCTTCTCTCTTTCCCTTTTCCGTCTCACCCCTGGCTTGTTTGTGGGTGTACTTTTTTTCTCTAACTTTATTTTCCCTTACCATGTCAAAAAAACAAGAGGGGAAACCACTTGGATTTAAGAAGTGTGAAAAATGCGGGAAGAAGATGCCCCTTAGTGATGCACACACTTTGTGTCTGTGTGTATTGCTTGGGGCCTCTTCGTTTCCAGAAAACATGCTCCATTTGTCATGGATTCAATCAAAGAGCACTTGTGGAGTGCAGAAACAAATCAGTTTTAAAGAGTCTAGTAAAAACCCCTTTTTCAAAGGCAGTTTCTACAGAGTCCTCTTCAAAAAGTTCTGATAAACCCTTAAAACGAGCATCTTCAGGGCCGAAAACTACATCAGAGCTGAGTCCAAAAAACTCTTTGACTGTCTGCTCCATCAGAAACCCCAAAGCAGACCATTCTTGCCGGATCCAAGAATGTTCCTGAGCCATCTGAACCTTCGGCTCAGACATCTTTGGCACCTGCAGAGATTCAACACTGGAGATGTTCTCCTTCCCTAGAACCAATAACTTCTTGGCTCCCATCTCCATTATTAGCCGAGTCCAGATCTCCAACGCTGTCTACTTGGTTTACCAGGAGCTTATCCGATGAAGATGTGGATAGGGTTATGCAGTGGTTAAAGACTCCGGGCCAGGCTAAACTTTTGCTGGATCTGAGCCCAAAGGAATCAGACCAGATACAACCCACCCCTCTGGTACCTGCTTCTCTTCCGATCCATCCCTTGGTTTCAGAGCAGGAAGACTCCGATCTCCAGATTGTGTCTGTCGGCCCCGGGACCCTCTGTTGCCTAGGAGCAGACATCTGCCCTAAGTGATTCCCTCCAGTCGGAGCAGGACATCTGTAGGAGCTGATAATCTCCAGTTGGATGCTCTGAGCAGGCTTGGATCTCTCCAGATCTGACTCTGCCTCTTGGGGCTTCAGTGCAGGTGAGTTACACTCCTACCTTGGCTTTGGAGCTTCTGTTCCCAGTGCTGCAGATGCCTTTGGCTATGACTTTTGTCAGATCCAGGGGACTCCGAGCGGGAGCAATCTGCTTTTGAGGTTATGAGGAAGATTTTGACTCATGCCAAATTTGAGCGAACCTATGTCAGATCTTCCTCCCTCTTCGGGCCATTTGTCTTTGTCCTCTCAGCTAACCCTTCCACAGCATTGCAGAGACCCCAGGCCTCAGGATGTCCACCAGAGGACTCCTCCCTCTTAAACCTTCCCAGAGTATCCCACTGCAGAGGTCCCTCAGAAGAGGACCTGCAAGAGGAAGCACCTTGACTCCCCAGAGCAGTCACATCAGATACTGAACTTGATGATGCAGAATGGTCCCCGTGGTCAACTTCTGAAGAGGAGACATCCTCTAAGTATTAAAATGGAGAGCTGACTGGCAGTCCACCTTTCCCTTCAGCTGAGGAGTCAGTTTACCTGAAGGCTTTCGGGTCTTGCCCTTCTGACGTGATTATGGACTTAATCTCTCAGAAGGCCTGGAAGACTCCAGATAACACTCCTAGAAGGCCAAACAGATACATCACTACCTCAAAAGATGATGCTTTTTTGACTAAGGATGTAGCAGTTAATACTATGGTTATGGCGGTGGTCACTGGAAAGGAGCTATCTGAGACCAGTTCCTCTGTCCATCCTCCTAATAAGGACTCTAGGATGATGGATAGATATGGGAAGCATGTGTTTTCATCAGTGACCTTTGCTTTCCGGTCACTGAACAACCTTACCCATTTTACTAGGCTACAGAAGGATCTGTTAAAGGGGCTTACAGACTCCTTCCAAGGAGCTGCAACTGACTCACTAGCAGATAAGGTTACTGCTCAGCTCGCCACCCTCAGTTCGGTCGTAAATTCTTCCATGAGGCTCATTTTTTATGCAGCAGATGGAACGAGTAGAGCTTTGGATTCAGGTATTGCTCTTAGGAGACAGACCTGGATGCGTCTTTGCGATCTTGCAGAGCCCTTCATCTTCCTTCGTTATCACCCCTTTTGATGGCTTCTCTTTTTGGGCCTAAAGTGAAGGAAATGCTCACCAGATGTGAACAGGAAGGCAAAACCTTGTCTGCAGTTGGATGATGTTTTTCCACACCTATCGGACCGTTCCATAAAGGTCAGAGAGGTAGTGGGAATATGTAGTTTAGAAAATCCCAGGGTTTTCCATGATACACAGGGTGAAGGTCCCCCAGGGGCAGAGGTGGCCCACACAATCAGGGGTCCAGAGAATCCTTCTTGGAAGGGCTCGTTCAGCACTCTAGAGGGAGTGCACAATTGCTCACCTCTGGTGGCAGTCTGGGGGCAATTGTCTATGCACCTAGAAACCTGGCAAAAGGTAACTACTGACAGATGGGTGCAGAACATAATATCCAGGGGATATGTCATTCCCTTCTCCGAGTCCGTTCCTGTGAGCAAATCAGTTCCAGACGTTCTACCCAGTCAAAAGGAACATGCAAACTTAGAAATTCAAAAGATGATAGGAAAAAGTCATCCAAGAACTCCCCGCAGACCAGATAGAACCAAGAACATATTTAAGATTCTTTTTAGTTCCAAAGAAAACAGGGGATTGGAGACTCATTTTGGATCTCAGCAATCTGATAACTCAAAATTTGAACAATCTGAACAAATGTGTCCAGAAATCCACGTTCTGCATGGCGACCCTGTGGTCGATACTTCCCTTTCTGGAAAAAGACAATTGGATGTGTGTGCTCCATAGACCTTCAAGATGTGTACCACCATGTTGTAATGGACAGTTGGCCCAGAAGGTACTTATGCTTCTGGCTTGGAGCTAGTTACTTCCAGTTTCGATCTGTGCAGTTTTACTCTCACTACAACCCCCAGAGTGTTCACCAAGTGTATGGCAGTAGTGGCAGCTCACCTGAGATGCAAAGGATTCCATGATGTTCATCGTGTTTCACTGTTGCAGTCATTACATTTGGGTAATCTGCTAGCAGGTTGCCCTCATTCGGCCTGATTAACAAAGTCTTGGGTCCTGCGTTGGTTGCTGTCCCTTCTTCCATGATGTCAGGTCATCAGGGGTATAAAACATGCAGCCGATGCCATTACATCAGTTGTTCTTGCCGCGCAGTGCCCGAAGCAGAAGCAGTTCACAAGTGCCAGTCGGACGACTCCTGAAATTTTCATTTTTGAGTTTCAGAACCAAAGTCTTCAACTAAAAGCTAAGTACCCCGTTGGGGAAACTTTTTCTTGCTCCTTACCGATGTCAGTAAAAGGTAATAATTGTATTACTTGTGGGAAGCAAATACCTCATAAGGATTATCATTTGTACTGTATTCCTTGCCTAGGCCCTGACCACGACGTACCTTGCTGTCGGTTTTGTGCTTTATTTAATCAGCGCACTATTGTTCATCGGTACATTTTTGCTTCAAAATATTTTGGTTCTCGGTTTAATTATCCAGAAATGACGTTGTTAGCCATCCGACTACTGGAATACCGAAAAACACAAAGAAAAAGAGAGAGGCCGTTGAGGTCCAAAACTGCTGACAACACTTCTCCTAAGCCAGTCGCCAGTTTGCCGGTACTCAGTGAGACGCTTTCGCAGCCCCTGATACCCGCTACTTCTGATTCGCAGGCCTCTACTGAGACCCATTCGGAGTCTGGTATGCCGCGAGATGCTTCACATATGGAACCCGTGGATGTCTCTACCTTGGATGGGTCCGGAGCTGCTGAGCAGGCACTGGCTTCTGAGGGTGTATTCAGGCCTACAGACTTGCATATTAAACCGACTCCAACTTCAGTGCTAAGGCCTAAACCTTCATCTAAGTCTAAAAAACCGATGCCCAGGCCACATGTTCAGGCCCCTATGCCTAAAAAACAAATGATCAAAATGGCTGAAGATTTAATTACTCTAATCTGGGGTAGTCACCCCCCCCCCCCCCCCCTGCAAGAGGCCTAGGATTGAATTTGACTATGAATCTTCTGAACAGGACTCTTATTTCTTCTGACTCTTCTAATGATATGGATTTGTCCATACCTACTTATGAGGACGCTGATGCAGAGGATTCCATTCCCTCTGCTTCTCTGCCTGAGGATTTCTCTTTTGGGGAAACTTTACATACCTTAAGGGAGCATTTCCACTGGGAAAGTCAAGATTTCTCTAAATCCAAAAAGAGGCTTAGGGATTTCCTTCTTCCTCAGCATAGGCCTTTGGCTATACCTCCTGTACTAGATATTGTTGATGATGTGTTTTCGGAATCCAGTATGGCCCCTGATTCCTTGCCTCCAGCCCAAAGCAAACCAGACAGGTACTACAGGGTTCCTGAGTCCCACAAATTCCTTTTCAAAAATCCTGTTGCAGACCCTGAAACCATTTCTCAGGGGCCCAAGGGCATTAAGGCTTCTACTGCTAAAAATCCTACCCCTTCTGATAGAGACTCCAGGGCGCTGGGTAGATGGGGTAAAAAGGTTTATACTTCTGCAACCTTAGCAATCGGGGCTTTAAATTGTCAATTTCATATGCTAAAATATCAACAGCATATCATGGGACTGCTTAAATAGAAAATTATGTTGATTTCTGACTGTGTGGAGAATAAAGATTTGCAGGAGTTATTGCACTCAGCTGAACAAGTTGGCAAATATACTTTGCAATGTGGTTTTGATTCTTTAGAGGCCTCTTGTAGGGCTGTTGTTACTGGATCTGTCCTTAGAAGGCATGCTTGGCTTAAGGAGCAATCTCTGCCTGATCATGCTAAAGCAAAACTTTTAGATGCTCCTTTACAGCAGGACTGCCTATTTGGCAATAAGGCTGAAGAAGTTCTAAAAAAGACGGAAGATCAAGCTAAATCTATGCAAACTGTGAAAGATTTCTTACAAGTGCAACCTCCTAGATTTAGTAGGCATTGGCCTACTAAGAACTGGTCCTTTCCAGCTCCTTCCAGAGCCACTATGGCCAAACCCAGACATTCCAAAAGCACCAGGTTTCAGCCCCAAGGGACTTTCAGAACTAAGCAATGGGGTGCTTCCACTTCCAAATCTGGAAACAACAAGGCACCACCCTATGGTAAACAGTCTCGATGACTTCCCTTTGTAATTACCAAGCACTTACCTTTTAGCCGCCCCTTTGGGGGGAAAACTGGCACTTCATTCAAGAAACTGGCAACTTATAACCCAGGACAAATGGGTTTTAAATAGTGTCCCAGGGATACAGATTTCATTTCCACACGTTGCCAACTCTAAACTGGTGGCCAGACCTGCCCCCAAATCAGTGGGCAGAGGCTCAGAAACAAGTACTTTCCCTCCTAAACATGGGGGCTATTCAACTAGTACCAGAAGAGGAAAAGGGACAAGGTTTCTATTCCAGACTTTTCGTGGTACCCAGAAAAGACAAATCATGGTGACCAATTCTGGACCTGTCTATTCTAAACACTTTTCTGGACATTCCAAAATTCAAGATGCTGACTCTTCACCAGTTACTTCCTGTGCTAGGCAAGTATGCCTGGTTGTCAACTCTCGACTTAAGAGGCTTACCTGCATATCCCAACCAGGGAATCTTGCAGAGAAGATTCCTCTGCTTCAAAGCAGACTGTATGCATCATCAGTTCTCTGCACTGCCCTTTGGCTTGTCTACTGCACCCAGGGTATTCACAAAGTGCCTGGCTCCAGTAACTGCATTTTGCAGGCAAAGAAATATTCAAATATATCCATACCTGGACGATTGTCTAATTCAAGCAGAAAACTAGGCCATTCTTCTAAAACATCTGGCGTTTGTAAAAAGAGTTCTAACCTGTCTAGGGTACACAGTAAACGAAAAGAAATCTCAACTGGTACCCTCTCAAAAGATAGTATTCCTGGGTGCAAGCTTGAATACAACTGCCCAGGTGGCTTTCCTTATGCCAGAAAAGCAAATACATTTGGTGACTTACTTCAAACAGGTGGCCACAAAAACCCTGCTATCTGCAAGGCAAGTACTGCAAGCCTTGGGGTTCATGGCCTCCTGCATTCTTATAATTCCATATGCAAGACTGCATGTGAGGAAACTTCAGTGGGGCATAAAAAGTTTGTGAAGTCAACATTGCCACAGCCTGGAAACAATGATTCCCGTCATACCTTGCCTGCGCCTAGAGTTCCTATGGTGGGCAAAGGCCTGCCACCCAAACAAGGCGCTGCCATTCACACCACCCCCTGCCACCCAAACCCTAACTACAGACGCATCAGACTATGCATGGAGGGCTCATCTGGCAGAAAAGTGCATTCAGGGCAAATGGAGCCCAAATCAAATGCACCTTCATATCAATCAAAAAGAAATGCTAGCTGTACAGAATGTACTGACAGCCTTCAAAGGCTACCTTCATCCAGGACAGTTAGTGATAAAGATGGACAACACCACGGTTATGTGGTACTTAAACAAGCAGGGGGGGTACTCATTGCTACCCCCTCTGCAGACTAGCCATGGCATTGTGGAACACTGCCTTCAGCTACCAAGTACAACTAGCTAAGCTCAAGTCCTGCCAGGAAAGCAGGATGTTCTGGCAGATGAACTAAGCAGAAATCTCATGGACCCTCTCAAATGGAAACTGGAACCACGGATTTTCAACATGTTGACATGCAAATGGGGGAGCCCAGACATAGATCTTTTTGCCTCACCCCAGAACTACCAGTTGGACAAATTTTGCACAAGAACTCATCACAAAAAAGCCTGGAAAGTGGATGATCTGTCCTTCAGCTGGAAAAAACTATCAGTCTATGCCTTTCCCCTTCTGCCTTTTCTCTCCAAAGTTCTACTAAAAGTCAAACAGGACAAACCAAAAATGATTTTGAATGCTCGACTGGCCTCGCCAACACTGGTACCCACTCCTGCGCAGTGTCACACATTTCTTCGTGGCACCTGCCTCCGATACCTTCCTTACTGTCTCAGCAGGAGAACCAAATTCTGCACCCTCAGCTCCAAACATTGAATCTTGCAGCTTGGCTAATCACTTAAATTCCCCCTTCGCATCCCTCAGCAAACCTGTGATGGATGTCATTTTGGAGGCAAGAAGACCTAGTACTAGAAAATCTTATGCTGGCAAATGGAAAAGATTCTGTGGCTGGAATCAATCTCAAGGGATGAGCACAGCAGTGCCCAATTTACCTCTGATTTTGCAATACTTAACTGAGATGCTTCACAAAGGCTTGTCTTTTTCTTAAATAAAAATCCATGCCTCAGCCATTTCAGCTCATTACAACACAGACCCCCCTCCTTTCTTCTCTCATCCTCTTCTAAAGCAGCATCTCAGAGGGGCCAAAAACTTGAGACCACCCAGGAGAGCTCCAACCCCTGCCTGGGACCTTAACTTTGTATTGGAGAAACTCATTCTACCTCCTTTCGAACCAGCTGCAACTGCAGACTTAATTTCTTTCCTGGAAAACAGCCTTCCTTTTAGCAATCACTTCAGCAAGAAGGATATCTGAATTACAGGCTCTTATGGCAGTGGAGCGTTTCATCATCTTTCATGCGGACAGGGTGTCACTCAGGACCAATCCATCATTCATGCCCAAGGTGGTACCCAGTGTGGCTCTTAATCAGTCCATTCATTTGCCAACTTTCTTTCCCAATCCACAGAACAAGGGAGAGTGAATTCTGCATTCATTGGATGTACACAGACAACTTAGATTCTACTTGGACAGGACTAAATCTCAAAGAAAATCTGAACAGCTGGTAGTATTTGCTGCAGGGGCAGAAAGGAAGGCTATTTCAAAGCAAACTATTTCTAAATGGATAAGCCATTGTATTCATTTCTGTTGTAAGCACCATGGAAAACCTATCCCCAAGGGGATCAGATCTCATTCCACCAGGGCTGCATCTACTTCAGCAGCCTTTCTCAGAGGTGTTCCTACCAGGGATATTCTAGAAGCTGCTACCTGGAGTTCAGTTCATACTTTCACCAAGCATTATCACTTACCAATTTTCTCTAAATCCAGAGCTGGCTTTGCCACTGCTGTTTTGCAGGGCCTTATTGCTGTTCCTAATGCTGTACATATCCATCCTCCCAACCTTAGCTTTGGGAATCTACCCAAATGTAATGACTACAACAGTGAAACACGGTGAACATAATACAGTTGTGTACACTTACCATAAATGTAGATGTTTGAGTGCATTCACTGTTGCAGTCCTGGTTACCCTCCCTCCAGCCCCATTTTTCTTTTACTATACCTCTTTTTCTTTTACTGTGCTTATAAGCCTTTTTGGTGTATTTGCTTTTATTTGGAGGTATATTTTTGTGTTTCTAAGTATATATATATATATTATATGTATTTTGCTCCCCATTTGTGGGGCACCTGACATCTGGGGCAAGAAAAACTGATGTAATGGTGTCTGCTGCATGTTTTATACCCCTGACAACCTGACGTCATGGAAGAAAGGACAGCAACCGATGCAGGACCCAAGACTTTGTTAATCAGGCTGACTGAGGGCAACCTGCCAGCAGATTACCCAAATGTAATGACTGCAACAGTGAATACACTTGAACATCTACATTTAAGTGTACACAACTGTACTTTTCCAAATCTGGATGACTGGCTTATTACCGCCCCAACCAGGCATCTTCTGCTGCAAGCCAGGGATTACACCCTGCAACTCTGTTCCCTTCCTAGGGATTAAAATAAATTAAGAAAAATCTGCTCTAGACCCTTGACAATATTTGTATTTGTAGGAGCTCAGGTAAACGCAGCAAATTTGTCAGCGAGACTTCCTCAGGACAGGGTCCACGACCTTTGTTATGTAAGGACACTAATCTGAAAAAAATGGGCTTTATCAGCTAGTTTTACAGGTCCTAGGGAAAATTGCAACTTCAGGTGTTCTAATCTCACTAGCTCGATTTCATATGAAAATTCTCCAGTGGTTACGTTCGACACAGTGGTCATTTCTGAATCTGCTGATGACAGACAAGGTTTTAATAACCGACTCATGTAAAAGGGACCTTCAGTGGTGGCTCAACTCTCCCCTGGTGTCTCAGGGCCGTCCCTTTATTCTCCATCAGCCTGAAACCATGGTGACCACGGTTGCTTTCCAGATTGGGGGGGGGGAGTGGAGGCATTATTTGGGAAAGACAGTTCAAAGCACTCGACAACAACACCACGCCCATTTGCGCATAAATGTTCTAGAGATGAGGGCAGTGCTCTCGAGTTGCAAGCCTTGCAGGATTCTCTCCCTCTGGGTATGATAGCAGTCCATTTGGGCAACATGCCTGCAGTCTGGTACATAAACGGGGGAACCAGATCTTACCCCCTAAGTCGAGAAGCCCTGAGGGGTTGGCAGTGGGCAGACTCCTCCAATCACTTTTTCTTAGCAACACACATCCCAGGGAAATCCAACGTAATTACAGACAAATTGAGTACAGCCATTCTGTGGCCGCATGAGTGGTCCCTCAGTCAGAAAGTTGTGGAGGAGAACTTCTGAAAATGGGGCCAGCCTTGCTGTGATCAGTGCCCATCAATGCCAAGTGCAGCAAATACTTTGCCCTGATCCCCCCGGCGGGGGAGTCACCAAGAGATGCACTTGTTCACGATTGGCCCCCAGACTTCTTTATGCTTTTCCATTGATACCGCTAATTTCCACTTGCCCTCTATTGGCTTCAACAGATATGGCTCTCCTTTCTTCAGCCTCACGTACAGAAGGGACCATGGATTCTGGACCCAGCTCCGGATCTACTGACTCATCCTTCAGGAATGGTTCAGCTTGGCTTCCCCATTTCCCATGATAGCCAGGTTTCTTCTCCTTTCCCCTCCTGTTGAACACATTTTATCATCTTCTCATAAAATGTCTACTTGAAAATTGTACAAAAGCAAATGGGAAAGATTTGTGGCTTGGTCCAATACTAATCAGACCCATTCACAGCTCCTTTACATTCTATCCTAGAATTAATTCTTAGCTAAGTTGTTCAGTGAGGGAGCTGCAGCAGCTAATATTAGAGTACAATTAGCAGTGATCTCAAATTTTCACATAGCTGAAAATGGTTTTGCAGTCATTTCAAACAAACTTTGTAAAGCATTCCTCAGAGGAACTACCCTAATTAGACCCCCATATAGAAACCCAGATGTCCTTCAAGGATGCATCTGCAGTCATAACATATGGGTTGTCCTGCCTCAGGCAGCCCTTCGGTCGGCCGGATTCCAAAGTCTGGGTCTGGCCTCGGCTGATGTTGCACTTTCCCCGACGTCACAGCTTCTGGGGTATAAAGGCATCAGCCGACGCCATTTTCCTCAATCTTTCTTGCCGCGCGGTGCCTGAAGCAGAAGCTGTTCGCAAGTGCCGGTCGGTCAGATCCAGAGATTCAGCTACCGAATACTTCGAAAAAAGCTAAGTACCCCATTGGGGACTCTTTCTTGCCTCAGCCGATGTCAGACAAAGTAAATAATTGTTTAACTTGTGGGAAACAAATACCTCATAAGGATTTCCACTCTTACTGCCTTCCTTGCTTAGGCCCAGACCACGACGTATCAGCTTGTTTAGCCTGTGCCTCCTTCAACCGACAGACTCTTAGACGTCGGTCAGAGTTTGCAGAAGAGTTTTTTGGATCCGCTTTTGCATATAAAATGCCGTCGGAGACTCCGACTACGCATTTGGCCAAAAAACGCATGGAAAAGGACCGACACTCGCGGCCCGCGGTTTCGGCTGAAACCACGGTTAGGCCCACCGCGAGTGTCTAGGTTTCGGCTGAAACCGAGTCTTCGGTTCCTCCTTCTACCGAAATCATACCTCCGACAACCGAGGCCAGAGAGGCCCCGGCTGAGTCGGCTTCAGAAATCCCTACCGAAGCTAGCGCACAAGATTTGTCCGACACCATTCCTTTGGACATTTCTACTCCTGCACGTGGGGCAGCTAGGCCCCCTGCTTCTATGAGTATTAAGGCCTTCTCCAGGGCTAAAGCTGCCAAAATTTCAAAGGCTTTACCTGCCAAACCTACTTCTCAGAGGCCTTCCTCAAGTTCTCAGATCCTCAGTCTTGCTGAGGACCTTATATCCTTGATTAGGGGTTCCCAACCTCACCCAGACAGGGCCTCCCAACCTCCACCAGACAAGAGGCCTAGGACTGATCCCTCTGAACCTGTCTCCTCTGATTACTCCACGGATGGATCTGATTTGTCAGACCATCAGGAAGGGGCCTATTCTCCTTACGAGGATTCAGATGCTGAAGATTCTATCCCTTCTGCCTCCCCCCCCCTGAAGAATTTTCCTTTGGGGAGACCTTGCACTCTATGAGGGAACTCTTTCAATGGCAGGGTCAGGATTTCTCTGACTCCAGAAAAAGACTAAGGACTTTTTTACATTTGCCACAGCATAGGCCCTTAGCCATACCACCAGTGCTAACTGTAAATGATAATGTATATAATGATGTTAGTTCTGCACCTGATTCTCTTCCTCCGGCCCCTGCCAAACCTGACAGATATTACAGGGTCCCGGATTCTCACTTCCACCTATATAAAGCCCATGCTGCAGATCCAGAAACTATTTCACAGGGCCCAAAAGGTGTTGCAGCTGCCACTGCCAAAAATCCCCTACCCTCTGAAAGAGAATCTAGAGCATTAGAGAGATGGGGTAAAAAAAGTTTATACATCTGCTACTCTTTCTGCCAGGGCTTTAAACTGTCAATTCTACATGATACAGTACCAAGAATATTTGTTAGATCAGCTGAATAAGAAGCTTTCTTCTCCTGAACCTTTAGACCGTAAATCCCTTCAGGATTTGGTACACAACTCTCAGCAGGTCAGTAATCATTTCTTAAAATGTGGCTATGATGCACTGGAGGCTTCATTTAGATCAGCTATGACTGGGGCAGTAATTCGTAGACATGCCTGGCTAAAAGAGCAATCCCTGCCGGACCATGTCAAGGCTAAGCTCCTAGATGCTCCAATGGAGAAACAAAGTTTATTTGGCTCCCCTGCACAGGAGATTCTAAAGAAGGTGGAAGAAAAAGCAAAATCTGTGCAAACAGTAAAGGAATTTCTACAGGTCCAACCTCCGAGGTTTAGCAGAAACTGGCCTTCCAAGAACTGGTCCTTTCCAGACACCTCCAGAGCACAGAGAGGCAGGAATAGACGCCCTAGAGGCAGAGGTCAATCAAAGGGTGCCTATAGGGGCCGTCAGTGGCAGCCTGCCAACCAGAGAAGCACTGCCACAGCTACAACTACAACCACTAGCACAGGACAGACACAATGACTTGACTCTGATTCCGCCTACCAGGGAACAACTGGAAGCTCCCTTGGGCGGAAAGCTGGCTTTATTCTCAAAAAACTGGCATTGCATTACAAGGGACGCATGGACATTACAAACAATAGACAAGGGATACAGGTTTCACTTCCACACTCTACCAAAGAGGAGCGGAATGCCAAACCTACCACCAAATCAGAAGCCAGAGGCTTTAAGACAAATCAAAAATTTACTTCAGATGAAAGCGATAGAAAGGGTACCATCTATGGAACAAGGCCAAGGATTTTACTCCAGACTATTCCTTGTACCAAGAAAAGAAAACCAATGGAGACCTATTCTCGACTTGTCCGCACTGAACACATACCTCATTGTACCAAAATTCAAAATGCTGACCCTACAGCAACTTCTTCCCATGTTGGGCAAGGAGTCCTGGCTGGTGACTCTAGATCTCAAGGAGGCATACCTGCACGTCCCTATCCGACCAGATTGCAGAAGACACCTCAGATTTCTTGCAGGATCAGAGCATTATCAATTCTCAGCATTGCCCTTTGGCTTATCTACTGCGCCCAGAGTATTCACGAAATGCCTGGCATCAGTAATTGCACATTACAGACTTCAGGGAATTCAAATCTACCCATACCTAGACGACTGCCTAATACAAGCGGACAACAAGACAAAATTAATAAAGGATTTGGCCTATGTCATACACCTGCTACAGGCCTTGGGATACACAGTCAACATCCAAAAGTCAAGACTAGTGCCATCCCAAAGGATAACCTTTTTGGGTGCAGATCTGGGCACAAAAACTCAGATGGCTTTTCTCACAGAAGAAAAACAACTTCCAGATTATTTCATGACTTTGACAAGACAAACTCAGCTTACTGCAAGGAAAGTCCTGCAGGTCCTGGGTTTCATGGCATCCTGCATAATCTTGATACCACATGCCAGGTTGCATATGAGAAAATTACAATGGTACCTAAGGAACGTATGGTCTCAACACAGACACAGTCTAGAAACCATGATACCAATCATTCCATGCCTTCAAAAGGAATTTCTGTGGTGGGCTCAGGCCTGCCAGTCCAACAGAGGGTTGCCTTTCAAGAAACCAAAACCAAGGCAGACTATCACCACGGATGCCTCAGACCTAGGATGGGGAGCACACATGGAGGACAAATGTATTCAAGGCCTATGGTCTCAAGGACAGCTAAGCTTGCACATAAACCAAAAGGAGATGCTGGCAGTGAAGCTTGCAATCGAGGCATTCAAACCATTCCTCCAGCAAGGACATCTGCTGATAAGGACAGACAACACCACAGTCATGTGTTACATAAACAGGGAGGCACGCACTCCTACCCTCTATGCCGGATGACAATGGATCTGTGGAACCTAGCCCTGAATCTTAATATCCAGCTGCAGGCCATATTTGTACCAGGAAAAGAGAATTCACTAGCAGACACCTTAAGCAGGACTACCACGGATGCTCACGAATGGATGCTGCATCCAGACATCTTCAAACTCATAACAAAGAAATGGGGATTGCCAGAGATAGATCTGTTCGCCTCCCCTCTCAACCACCAACTGAAGAAATTCTGCTCAAGGACATACCACCCACAAACCTGGAGGGTGGACTCTCTCTCTTTCAGCTGGAATGCCCTAATAGCGTATGCATTCCCACCAATCCCATTGATGTACAAAGTTCTTCTGAAGATCAGGGAAGAACAGCCAAAGGCAATACTAATAGCTCCGGACTGGCCAAGACAACACTGGTATCCGCTACTGAAAAACATGTCTCAGGCGAACTCATGGCCTCTACCCCTATGCCCTCTTCTTCTAACGCAGAACAATTTCAAAACCCTGCATCCAAACTTGAAAACTCTGCAACTAACTGCCTGGAAAATTGCTTGAAACCAAACTGTCTTATCTCAGAGGGTCAAGGACATTATCCTGGAGGCTCGCAGACCTTCCACAAGGAAGGCGTACTCAGCTAAATGGAAAAGATTCCTCATTTGGAGCACATCAAAGGGCACAGATGTTACAGTGGCAAACCTAGCACACATCCTAGAATACTTAGCAGAATTGTTCCACAATGGCCTGTCTTACTCTTCCATTAAGATTCATGCTTCAGCAATTTCAGCAGAATACAACATGTATCCTCCTATCTTCTCTCACCCTCTACTCAGACAATTCCTGAGAGGGATCAAAAATGTTAAACCTCCAAGGAGACCCCCTCTACCTGCATGGGATCTCAATTTTGTGCTGGAAAAATTGACACTACCTCCTTTTGAACCAGCAGCATCAGCAGACTTACAGTTTTTATCTTGGAAAACTGCTTTCCTTCTGGCAATCACTTCAGCAAGAAGAGTATCCGAGCTACAGGCATTAATGGCAGTGCAGCCTTTCCTTATTTTTCACCAGGATAGAGTGTCTCTGAGAACCAATCCAACTTTCATGCCAAAGGTGGTATCCAGGGTATCCTTGAACCAAGCCATTCATCTGCCTACGTTCTTCCCTAACCCACAGAACAAGGGAGAGAAACTCTTGCACACCTTGGATATACACAGACAACTACGCTACTATCTGGACAGAACTAAAGCCAGCAGAAAAACTGACCAACTTTTTGTAGCCTATGCAACTGGGGTCCAAGGAAAAGCAATTTCCAAGCAGACAATTTCAAAATGGATAGGAAATTGCATTCGCTTTTGCTACTCCTTTCATGGAAAGACAGCTCCTGAACATATCAGGCCTCATTCCACAAGGGCCACAGCCACCACTACAGCTTTCCTACGAGGGGTGGCTACCAAGGACATTTTAGAAACTGCTACATGGAGATCCGTGCATACGTTTGCCAAGCATTACAACCTACCTTTATACACCAGATCCTGAGCAGGCTTTGCAACTGCAGTTTTACAGGGGATCCTAACTACACCATCCTTATCTTAGTACCTCCTCCCCCAGTTTGGCGATGGTATTCTACCCATATGTTATGACTGCAGATGCATCCTTGAAGGACATAGTACAGTTTTGTACCTACCATAAATGTAGATGTCCGATAGGTATGCATCTGCAGTCAGGATTACCCACCCTCCTTCCCCTCTGTGGTATTCCTAGGGTGCTTACCCCTCTTTCAGCTAGCTGGGGGAATTTGTTATGGTGTATTTGTTTGTATAAATGTATATATATATAATTTTTGCTACTGTTTGGAACATTCAAATTTTATCCAAATTTAGCCTTCCTAGAGGGCACCTGGCATCTGGGGCAAGAAACACCGAGGAAAATGGCGTCGGCTGATGCCTTTATACCCCAGAAGCTGTGACGTCGGGGAAAGTGCGACATCAGCCGTGGCCAGACCCAGACTTTGGAATCCGGCCAACCGAAGGGCTGCGTGAGGCAGGACAACCCATATGTTATGACTGCAGATGCATACCTATCGGACATCTACATTTATGGTAGGTACAAAACTGTACTTTCCACCTTGGGACTGGAGTTTCGCCTTATCAAAAATCATCTGTGACATGCAAATTTAAATATTTTTCATGGAAATGCTCTTTTAGTAGCTACTACTTCAGCTAGAAGAGTTTTGGAATTACAGGCCTGATCTTCCAAGCCTCCATACATAACTTTTCACAGGGATAGTCTCTCTCTATGCACAAACCCTTCCTTTTTCTCAAAGTAGTTTCAGAGAGTATCCTCAATCAGTATGTTGACTTACCAGTGTTCTTTCCAAGTTTTCAAAACAAAGGTGAGTACACCTTGCATCTTCTAGATGTTCACAGCTGAGTTTCTATTTGCACAGGACATATTTATTTCCTATACAGAGATTAAGAAAGGTCATCCAGTTTTTAAAGTAACATTATCCAATTGGCTTTCACAATGTATATCCTTCATATACGATTCTAACAACAAGACTATAGCAAATACTATCAAAGCTCATTCCACCAGATCACTATCCGCTTCTGCAGCTTTCCAAGCTAGATTACATTTGGACAGCATCTGTGCAGCAGCAGCAACTTAGGTGAAGCCACATACCTTCATTACAAGTTGGATTTGGCCTCTAGGAGTAGAGCTTCCTTTGGTTCTGTGGTTCTGAGGAATATTCTCCCATTAGTCACCCAAGAATCAGGTAGCTGGAGACATGGTCCCACCGTGAGAATAAAGACAAGATTGACAGCATCACATAAATAAGTTATGTACTTACCATAAAGTTCGATGTGTGTTGTCCATCTCATCCTTTATTCTCACAATCCACCCACCTTATCCCCCTGCCTATACACCTGTAGTTCTAATTGGATCTGTTCAGGACTCTATAACCTCATAAATAATGTTGGTTCTTAATGTAATAAGATTATTCACCTTGTCACTGTTTGAGGGCAAACAAGATCTGAGATGGTAGGAGAGTTATGGGTAGGGAAAAATGCCCAAGAGCTTAGCTGAGGACCTCGAGCTTATGCAATGGCCAAGACTTATCTTATGGATCGGATCTGACCCACCAGTGAGAATACAGGAGGAGATGGACAACGCACATGAAACGTTGTGGTAAGTACATAACTTTTTTATTAACAGATACAAGGGTTAAATTCCATAATTATTTAAATGCAGGTAATATGCTGTCCTTTTAAAAAGGAATTTAGTACGATTATCATTAGATGTTTTGAAAAATTTCTTAAAGTATTATGATAGTTTCCAGTAATAACCATCTTAAATGTTAAAGACATGGATGCCAAGAAACTCAACTTAAAAATGCACAAGAGCTATGATCAGTAAGACCCAATCAGTTTTTTGTATTACGTGAAGCTTCATCTGTTCTGTGTACCTTCAATTAGAGAAAGAAATTACAGGAGAGCAAAATATTGTATCATTGTCCAAAGCATGTGAAAGCTGATAAAAAGTGTTCTCGGGTAGGAACAATGTCCGTTTGAAGAATTAACTGCTTTAAAAGATGTTAAACATTTTTTGCCACACATTTTGTTTATAAATGTGGCAGAGTGAATTTCTTACAGCTTTTAAATACTTTCTGCCTCTTTTTCTGCTGTGGGTGGCACTGCCTGCTATGAATCTCTAGTGCGAGACCTGATCTTAATAGTGCTTGGGGATGAATCTTTCTGACAGTAGAAAGGTGCTTTTAACACCCTTGTTGTTTTCCCAATTTCTAAGCATAATCATGGTGTTTCATGCACTACATAACTGTTTTCTGCCTTCTATGGTTCATTATTCTGATTATTAAGAATATGCTTTGATCATTTAATAGCATATTACAGTACTTAAAAACCTGCTGGATAACTGGATGTTTTTTGCAGCAGTGTTTTGCGCTTTGATTATTGTGACTGTGGACATTTTGGTCTGCTAGTTTTTTGGGGATTAATAATTCCAGTTTTACTGATTTAGGTGATACAGTTGAAGTACATTATGTAGATTAGCAGAAGGACTATATACTTAATGCTGAATTTTAGCTAAACGACCCAATCCCTTAAACAGGGCTGTAATTTAACAGCTAATGAATTAAGATGAAGGCTTAATGGGATTATGGATTATTAGTACTACTAACAAGCATCATCACCACAGTTTTTTTAGCAGATTTATTTTGTCAGGTAGGGGAACTGGACCACTGGATATCTATGTAACTAGACTGTGAATGAAAAGGGCTGTGGGGTAACGCCAGTATGATAGTGTACAACTAAACAAAAAAAAAAAAAAACAAAGATACAGTAATGTGCAGTTAGCAGGCATGTACAGAGATTAATGTAAGGCAACAACAACAAAAAACTCACTTGCATAGTTGTGTGTATATGTGTGTCTATATATATATGTGTGTGTGTGTATGTATATGTATGTATGTATATATATATATATATATATATATATATATATATATATATATATATATATATATATATATATATATATAAATAAATAAATAGAGAGACATCTTTTTACCTCTTTTCCCATTACCTCTATCTGCACTGTACACACCCATCATCTGGACAAGTATTACTTCTCCTTCTCTCACACTGCCTTGTCTCCATCTAGCTTATATCACTGCTCCCATCACTACAATTATTCCCCTTGACTCTCTTCAGCTTGTGACGTCATCTTTCTTATGATTTTACCTCCTATTACCGCTACTTACTTTGCTTGTTTTACCTCCTATCACCCTACTTACTTTGCACTACCTAATGCCTTGCACAGGTAGTATTTTTAGTTCTTTTTTTCTTCATGATAGGTCAAATCTAAGTTCAGATGCTATAAAAAAAAAAAAATATTTTTTTTCAATTCTGTATTTAAATACTGCTGTTGTTGCTGTGTGTTTTTGATTCACTAATTGCTGTTCTGTTGTTTTTGTATGCTAATTAGTTGCTAACTCCTGCTTAGTAGGTTCATAGGTTCATACTAGGCTATCTGCCCAAGGGCATTTACAAGCCTAGCCCATAGTTTTGTGGCTTACGCCACCCCTTTAGTATGGGGAACTATACCCATTATTTTGCTGTGCCTCTGTCGAGCAGTGACACTGAGGTAATCCCTGGGGTATATCTGCGATCTCCCATCCATTGGTCAAGATTTCTCTTGAACAAGGCCAGCGAGGTGCTCTGCCTCACATATACCGGGATTTTGTTCCACAGCATAGGGAGTCTTTGGGTGATGAATCTATCCCTCCAGCACTTCCTATTAATAGCCGTGTCGAGGTTTAAGTCTCCCACCCTTGTGGCTCTGATGGATCTAGATTTTTTGAGGTGAAGCATATTCATCAAATCTGGGTTTGACATGGCCTTGTATGTTAGGCAAAGGTCACCTCTGAGCAAGCGATAAGCGACTGAATAGAGCTGGAGTTCTTTCAGTCGGGCAGCATAGGACAGATTTTTGAGACCCTTTATCCTTTTGGTAAGGAACTTTTGTGGCCTCTCCAGCTGCTGCAAGTGTCGGGTCAGATACATTCCGAATGGGGCATTGTACTCAATCATTGGTCTGATGAGTGATGAGTAGAGGGAGACAATGACCTCCCTTGATCTAGATGAGAATCCCTTCATGATAAGGTGGGCAATGTAGAAGGTCTTCCTAACTACTTTAGCTACATGGGTGTCGAATGACAGACTACTATCAACCTGGGTCCCCAGGTCCCTGATAACTTCTTCTGTGCTCAGTGGATTGCCACCTATTTGGTAGCTAGGGGTAACCTTGTTTTTCCCGAAGGGTATGACTATGCATTTTTTGGCATTTAACTTTAGGCCATGGCTCTGGCACCAGTTATCCGTTTCTGTGAGACCCTTCTGAAGGATATCTGTGTCAGATGTGTTTTCTACTATGGTGCCCAGTTTGCAGTCATCTGCAAACTTTGTCAGCCATAACCCTCCTGTGTTTGCTTGTACTTCGGAGAAGTAGATGCCAAACAAGAGTGGGCCTAGGACTGAGCCCTGTGGGACACCACTAGTGACAGGCTTTGAGTCTGACATGGCGCCAGCAACTCTGACCCTGTGGGTTCTGTCACTCAGCCAGTTTGCAACCCATCTTGTGATGTATGGGTTAATATTTAAGCTGATGAGTTTTTCAATGATACCCGAGTGGGGTATTGTATCGAAGGCCTTCGCCAGATCGAGGTAGGCTGTATGGACTGCCTTTCCCTCATCAATGGCTTTGGTGACTGTTTCGAAAAAGTCAACCAAGTTTAAAAGGCATGATCTGCCTTTGACAAAGCCAAACTGGGTTGGATCCAAAGTCTGCAAATTCCCTATGTCTTTATTTATGAGGTCCATTATGATCCTCTCCATGGCTTTGCAGATAAGGCTTGTCAAGCTAATGGGCCGGTAATTTCCAGGGTCGGTGGAGGCACCGCCTTTGTGAAGTGGGACCACAGTTGCAGTGCGCCACTCCTGGAGTGCGTATCCAGAGGTAAGGCTCTGATTAAACAGCTGTCCTAGCTGTGGGTTTAATTCCTCATTGAGTTCGTGGAGCACACAGCCGGGGACACCATCAGGTCCCATGGATGCTGTGTTTTTTGCTTTGGAGAGAGCAGTTCTCACTTGGGCGTTGGAGATGTTTGGGGGGCTGCAATCATTTGGTATAGATCTCTCTCCTTTTGCGGGGGAGGGGGAGAAGTTTGCACTGAACCTGTCAGCCAGTATGTTGGCAATGTCCGTAGGATCAGTAATCTTCACATCGTTTTGAACTAGTTCTGAGCATATCTGGGAGTTTCCTCCCAGGTTTCTAACATAGCTAAAGAAGGCCTTATGATTGTCTTTTGAGTCTTTAGCTATTTTTCTCTCAAAATTTGCTTTGGATGATTTTATGAGAGCTCTTAGTTTTTACTTATAGTGATCAAGGGTGTCTTACCTTTTAAGGATTTTGCTCTATCTTGTAGTAGCTTCCTCCTTTTGTTGTAGAGTTTGTTTATGGCTGGGGTCCACCAGACTGGACGCTTGCCTTTGGTACAGAGAGTCTTTGTTTTGCTTGGGATTGCCTTATCCATGCAGTCCTGCAGGTGCTGGTAGAAGGCATTTGTAAGTGATTCAGCGGCATGTGTACTGTTTTCCGCGGCTCGGGGCCTTAAAGGAGACCACACTAGTCTTTAGAAGTGTGAAGTCGGCTTCGAGAAGTTCTTTACTGTGGTCTTTTTATTTCAGGTGGGGTGGGATGAGGACCTCCAGCGAGATTAGTTTGTGATCTGATCTCACCAGTGAGGGGTATACTTCGGTGTTGAACATTGTGCTCCCATGTTCGTGATGATGAGGTCAAGTATGTTATCTCCTCTTGTGGGGATGGTAACTAGTTGTTCCATGGCATTTGAGTTTATGAATTCCAGGAACTTTTGGGCTAGGGTGTTTGAGCTTGAGTAGTGTTCCCAGTCTATATTAGGGTAGTTGAAGTCACCTAGTATGATGGTGTTTGGTGATACATTTATCCCCTCTAGTGTTTTCAGGAAGGCCATGTGAGGTTCCTGAGTTTGTGAGGGTGGCCTGTAACATGCTACAATTTGCAGAGCAGTCTTGCCTATGGTTAATTGCACCTGGATGGTCTCCGATGCATCGTGCGTTGCAACCAGTCTTGAGGTGTGGGAGTCCTTGATGAATATGGATACACCCCCTCCTTTCTTGGTATTGTCCGGATTTTGGGGCTGGAACGCATGATATGAGGTAAAACCTGATAGTGCTGGGGTGCTCTCAGGAGCCTTGAACCAGGTTTCTGTCACAGCACAGACATCGATGTTCTCCATACTGAGAAGGGCCTCGAGTGCGTGCATTTTGAGATTCAGACTTCTGGCATTGAGCAGCATTACCCTTAGTTTATTTCCTTTTTTGTGTTCTAGGGTGGTAGGTTTAGAATTTGAGCCTTGCCTAAAAAAGGCACTATGGGGTGGCAAGAGCCTTTGCCAATATCCGAATCCCAGGGTGACAGGTGCAAGCCGTCCCTTGCGAAGCAGCGTGGCTTATCCAGCATGTCATCCCAGGCAGACAGACACTGGATCCCCTTTGAATGACACCAGTGTTTAAGCCAATTGTTAAAGCTGATCATCTTATCTCTGTATTGTGGCATCATTCTTGGTGAAGGTAGGATACTGCTCAAGGTCAGGGTCATACCTGCCTGGGCTACATAATCAGAGAGCTCCTCGATGTCTCTTTTCATGTAGTCCAAGGAGGTACGTCTCAGGTCGTTTACACCAGCGTGGACAATGACTGAGTCGTATTTGTACCTGCTGTTGAGAGACCTGAGTGCTTGCGTTATGTGGCGGATTCTAGCGCCCGACAGGCAGCTTACTGTGACCTTCTCCTTACTCAGTCTGGTGAGCGGGACGTCAGTGTGTCTGACTATGGAGTCACCAATGACTAGTGTGTCTGGCATTTTGTTTGGCCTTAAGGGCTGTGACTGTTTGACACTCTGACTGTGAGGTCTATGTGTTGCAGGTGATGTGTTCTGAGGTGGTGGTTGTTTGGGTGTCTGCTTTGGTGGCCTCTGCTGTTTTGGTAGATTTTTGATCAGAGCCTCCAGTATGTCTTTGTGTGTTTATGTGTATGATTTGAGGTTGTGATGGTACTATGTGAGACTGGGTCTATAGTGTGTGTGGTAACCTTCTCCTCCTGACTGGTCTTGCCAGTCCTATGTTGAGAGAGCTCAGCCTCCAGTTTGGCTGTATAGTTGCATCTCTCGCATGTATTTGTGTTTTGTGGGAGGAGGAGAGGGTTGTCTGTGTACATGAGGCAATTGTAACATTGCCTCAATATTCCCAGGTTCACCAGCTGAGCAGGAGAGTACACTAGCAACTGATCCCTCGACATGCTAGAAGGAATAGATAAAAAAAAAACTTTAAAGAAGATTCCGGGGGACGTGGATGACCGAGAAATGGGGGTTTGCCTTTTTGGGGTACTATCTATGACAAGAGCACCGTATCAAGGTAATAAGTACTGTAGGAGCAAGTGCTAGGCTTAACAGATAGAGAATAGTCTACTTGGAGTCAAGTAGAGATGATCTTTTTAGTTATAGTATACGCTGATTAGATCAGTAGTATAGTTCGAGGAAGGTAGCTTTAAGGGAAAATTTGAAGAGTGGAATTTAGGTAGCCCAAATAGTTTAAATCTGCTTAACCGGCTGCCCTAGTGTGCAACGGTAGCAGCTCCGCTAAATCGCTAAACCAGCAAAGCGCTTAGCATTTTTTATATCAGGGGGCTGAAAGAAGCTAGGAACTGGCCCAAAACGACCAATAAACTACAAGTTGCTGGCTGAAACCTCACAAAACTGGACCAACAGGCAGCTCAATGCTTCCCACTCCCACTGGTAAGCAAGGGAACTTCCTCTGTTCCAAATTAGGTAAAGATTCAGTAACAGGAACTGCAAAGAAAGCCCAGGGATCAGCAAGCTCTGAAACTGGACTATTCTAGCTTAGTAAGGCGGGAAAACAAGAGATATTTTTTGTTTTTTTTTTTCAGAAAACAAGCAGAAACAGATACAGTAAACACTTATAAATGCTATAAATCGGCTATCACAGCCTACACAAACAATTTGCAACAGTTACAGATTTTAAAAGTAACAAATTGAGAAACAAGTGCAAAACAGAATAAATGCAGAAAAAACAGTAACAATGTATCAGCAAGCAGGCGAAATACAGTTGCTAGATAAATAGAAGTGGAAAGCCAAAAAATTATACTTAAATCAGGTAAAGTCGCTTTTTTAGCTCTCTGAAGCTTGGATTACTCTGCTGGCCACCACGAGGATCTGTGCTGAGTAGGTACAAGCCAAAAAACGTGCGTTTAGCGTTTTATATCAGGGGGCTGAAAGAAGCTAGGAACTGGCCCAAAATGACCAATAAACTACAAGTTGCTGGCTGAAACCTCACAAAACTGGACCAACAGGCAGCTCAATGCTTCCCACTCCCACTGGTAAGCAAGGGAACTTCCTCTGTTCCAAATTAGGTAAAGATTCAGTAACAGGAACTGCAAACAAAGCCCAGGGATCAGCAAGCTCTGAAACTGGACTATTCTAGCTTAGTAAGGCGGGAAAACAAGAGATATTTTTTTTGTTTTTTTTTTTTAGTTTAGTTATCCTCTTGTGTATATATATATATATATATATATATATATATATATATATATATATATATATATATATATATTTGTTTTCTTAGTGTGTTACAGTAGACTGTTACAGTGGAGCTTTTCTCCTCGGGCCTCTTGAAAATGGACATGTATCCAGTTAGACTAGCCCGGTCAACAAATGTAAAATAAAATAATAAATAAATAAAAAGAGAGATATGCTCATACTACTGTGACAGATATGGTAACATGGAATTATCTTTAAGCTTCTGTTTTTTTCTAAAATAAAGCATTGGAATAACTCTTATTTTCAAGAGGCACATGTATATGTCAGTGTGTCATGGATTTAAAGTAACTAGAGGAACAACATTCCAGCTTAACTGTTTTATAGAATGAACGGTTTAAATAGGCAGCAAGAGTTGCATCGAACATTCTTATCTTTTGACTTTTTTCCTGTGGTAGGTGATTTAAATTCTTGCATACAGTTGTGTGAATTATTTCAAAAGTTGGATTATTTAATTTTATAGTGATAAGACATTGTTTTTTAACTGATGGTAGCACTACTTATGACATTTCATGGTGATAAATATATATATATATAAATTATATATATATATATATATATATATATATATATATATATATATATATATATATATATATATATACACACATAGTTCAGGAGCATACATATTCTTATACTTAGCAATATAAGCCCAATGCAAACCACAAAACATGTACTTTTCTCCTTTCAAAATGTCAGGATTGACAAGACTGTGAGAGGCAGACATATGTTGCCAACTACAGTACAGTGAATGACCTCAAGACAAGGCAGGTTTGTGGTATGCCAGTAGGACAAATAAACATTTCAAATCTGGGAATGCAGTCGCAGTCATTAGAATAAGACACATTTTTAACCTTTGAAGGCAGTGACAATGGTTGTAGGAAGACTGCTTCTCTTGTGTTAAAAATATTCAGCTTTAGTTCTATATTTTTGTATGCTTGAATTATGTACTCTTAATCATGCTTTTACTGTGTTGTACTCCTGGGCTTTGGCAGAAACAAGTCCATATGGGATCAATCCACTAATTTGGAAAACACATTGAAATAAATGCATAAAAACATGCATAAACAAATAGCACAAGCTAACGAGCTCAGATCTTATAAACCTTGTTGCCAGCTGTGCTTCCTTAATAAGGCCATCTATTAATACAGTAAAAGAAAAAAACTGTGTTAAAGCAATAGAACTGTAGGGAACACTGGACCGATTATGCTTCATTACAGGAACTAAAGAATTGCCTTTTTTGGTGCCTTTTAATAAAATCTTGCATATTTTTGTGGAGATAGTTTTGTACTCCCCCACCCCCCAATTTGTGGACAAGTCACCCCATCCCCTATCTCTTTATATACCAATTCCAAGGCCACAAACTCAGAGAAAAAGGAAAAGGTGAAACTTGCCTTGGCCCTAACTGAAATGTCAAGTACAGCAGCCAGTGATTTTTCAGTTGGAAAACTAAGATTTGATTAAGCACAACAAGATTAATGTAGTGCTCCATCCCAAATGCCGTTTACTTTTTCAGTTATTTTGAGTATATACAGTTGCACATTCATTAAAGTTACTTTCCTAATAAACAAATGTTAAAGTTAATTCAGAATTTTCTTTTTTGGAACTTGTACAATAAGATCATAAACAAAACCAAAAATGTTCATATGTAAATCATTTTATCTGCAGAGGTGAATTTCCTTGGTGCACATGAATGCATCTTGTCTTTTTATTGTATGCATTATGCAGTGAAGACAACATACCATTTATGTTGTCCTGTTGTAAACTGCCTTTGTCATAGGTCTTTTTGAATGAGAACTTGCGAGAAATGCACCAAATACTCTACACTGCTTTTTCTGTTAAGAAGTATAATAATTTCTCAATTTTTTTTCTACAGTCAGTGCCGCCTCTTGTCAACTTCTTGAAGGAAATTTCAGCAAGTGGCAATACTGCAAAATTGCTGAAAGTAATTTTCAGCAAACATCAAAGTACATTTTTTGCATTGAGGGACCAACCCGAAACTTGTATATCAACTCCAGCATCACACAACAATGGGAAAATGTGCAGACTTAATCATTGCTCAAAGTGGATTTTGGCAAAATTACTTTGCAGCATTACCACTGGGAAAAGTGCCTTCATATACCCGTCTGACTTCTGATATCTTCTTTCGGCTTTTCCCGGTTAGGGGTCGCCACATTTCCACACTTGCTGCTGCTGCTTCTCCTCCCTGGAAAGAGAATGTGTTAGGGAAAGCAGTCTTAGATTACTGCCTCCCCAAGGCTAAAAAAATAGTCTGGCTCAGGAAATTATGGCGTACACGTAAAACAAAGAAGAAAATATAAAGTATAAGCATTCACACAACAGTGCTTCTTCAGATATAACACCATTACATGCCCTAAAGCCTCTGTTTTTTTTTGTCATTTAACACGTAGCAGCACATGCATATTCAAATAGAAATGCATTTTATTGTCTTTCTTCTGTATTCCCACTTTTGTATGGATTAGAAAAGAGACATTTGGAATTAATATACTGTTCTCCGTTTTCAGTTATTAACTTTTTAAAATGATACAGCTAGATGTTTCACTATCTATTGAAATTCATGAGGTAAGCTGCTCTGAAAATCTAGATAACTTGATGAACAGAAAATGGTCTCATCTAAATTCAGATTGTGGTTCTGACAAATGAATGTCTTTGGCAAAGAAATCCACCAACAATGAACATCTGTCATTTGAATTTGCCTGTATTACAACTGCAATGGAAGACTTGCTTCTCCGTAGAAAAGTTCTTGCTTACATAGATATGTTAGTCTTGTGTCTTTCGGCTTTTCCCAGTTAGGAGTCGCCACAGCGGAACTCCGGTCCGCTAATGATTGGCAGTTGATTTTTACGTACCGGCTTGCCAGGCCTGATGCACAACCTTCAACGAAGGTGTTAGTAGTATGCAATATTTTGTTTAAAGGAGAGAAATACATTAATATATAATTCTATGAAAATAAGAGGCACGCAGGATACATTGTTAATCATGAAAGCTGTCGTAGCCATAATCTGTGTATGTTCTGTAATACTAGAGACAGAGAATTGAAGTTAGTAGTGTTGCTGAATTTAATGAGAGACTGCTGATTTTAGATTTTGATCCACCACAAGGTGGGGATAAATGTACAACAAAACAAGCTTCTAGAATATAAACAAGATCCATAATAAATATAGGGCATTCCTCTCTTCATTCTCTGAAATTCCCACGACATAAGTAACCTATTGAAATAAGTGGCTTGACACACGAAACGGACAAGCCAAAACTCTTTAAATGATATTTTGAATACTTTTGTTAGAGTGGAATGAATTTCTCCCTGTTAAGAAATATTTTTAAGTTGCTCAAGTTCTGTACTGTCTTTTATTTGATCCATTTCAGAATATTAATATTTTAGTGAATGTAATGCTTTAAAAGTTACCATGACTGATCTTAGAAAAAACTTTCCTGTAATAAATAAATTCCTTGTCATGGAAAGTAAGTGACTTGTTAGCATGATTAATGACAAATTTTGTAGGTCAGAGCTCTGGAGCCCAGTAGTAAAGGCTGGATAGCTGACTGCCCATAGTGCAGTCATACGGTATTATAATATCCATTGTGAGTGCTGCTTGGTAGGCAGCATTTTTGTAAGAAATAATTCTTCAGCCCATCTAATGAGTTAATGGGATTTAATAACTGTCTCATGTTTTCTAATTAATAGATGGTGCAGTAGCTACTGCTGTAGTTTGTTTTAGTTTACTACTCAAGATACCTTCTAGATGCCCTTCCACTGGACTTTGAATTTGTCTTGAATGACAGAACCTGTGACATAGTGTGTATGTAACTTGATAGCTTAATCATTGCCATAAAAGGGTCACTATTACCTTACATTGGTCATTGTGTTATTTTGCTGCCTTTGACTTGTCTGTTTTATTTATTGTTTGGTAAGCAGGGCAGTGGACCCATTTTTCAGACAGTGACTAATTGAGATAATTCTGCACATTGATTGTACCTGCGCTCGCTGTTGGTGCACCAATCGCTTCTGTGCTGGTTCTGTATTTGAGCAAGATGAGTTATTTTGCTCTGAATTACAGTTGCTTGGAAGTTTATAGCTGTGGTTTTGCCAGTGGACTGTTAGCAGACAGTTGTGCATTTAATATTACTGTAACTTTCATAAATGCAGTACACTGGAACTGTACCTATGGCTGCCAAGAAGAAGAATGCTTGGTTTAAGAACAAGTTCTAAATGGACCATCTCATAGCCTCGTTCTTGTACTCTTGTTTCCTACAGGCTGCTGGGAAGGTAGTTGTGTGGCCTGCAAAGCATCTTCTGATCGAGCTTTAATGGACCTGTTCCACATCCACAAAACAAATGCCATCAGATATAGCTGATCCAGTGACCTTAACCTTGCCTGCAGTGTAAATAGGACATGTTGAAGGGACAGGTGTGTATCAGAGGTTACCCCTTCTCTGCAGTAGGCTTCCTCTCCATATGAAGCAAAGGTTTCCTTGCACTTATTAAAGCAAAAGATGGATCAGTAGATGGGGAATTGTAATTTATCCTGGGTTTGGCACCTACCTCTCTGTTAAATAAAGGAAGTTTGCAATTGCTCAACCACTCCTGCCTAAGTTTATGTACCCCGAGAAAACCTAATGGACCAGTACCTTTCTAATATTTATGGGAAGCATGACTAGGCCTAAAAAAAGCCCTTTAAGGCTGGTAGCCTAGTCTTCTTATATGATCCTGTGGAGAAAACTGTGGAGCTTTGTATTTTACTGTGGCTAGAGACCTTATGAACCATATAAGAAATTTTGATATGTGCTGGTTCAGTCAGTTATTTAGTTGCCAGTTCATTTGATGACAGCTTTGATGGATTTTTCACTGATTTATATACAGTTCTTTCATACTAACCAGTGTATTCATTTATAAAGTTGAGGAATTCTACCAAAAAAAAAAAAAAAACATCAGCACATCCAGCTTACTGTTGTCAAAATTATTGTTTAGTGATTACACAGCAAGCCCTATATCGAGGTTGGCCAGTGAATCAAGTTGAGGCATCCAGTTAAAAGGTCTTCCCTTTCAGGAGATGGCATGAATTGCTGCCACTGAATTGTCTTCAGCTGGCCAGCATGGAAATAATCTACAAACAAGCAGAGAACGTACAAGGTGTCAGTACACTATGAGAAACTAGTTAATAGATAAAACAATATACAGGTCTAGCCATGTCCACATCATAAGGTGCATATGAGGGCACTGGTAAAACCCCCTATGTGTGGACTACGGATGATGATCTCCCTCTTATTACTGCTATGATGGCAGACTCATCTGTAAATTCTGTACATCTTATTTATAGTTGTACTGCAAGTGACCCATTTATGATTATCCCCCTTTTTTTTTTTTGCTCTAATTTTTCTCCCCACAGCTGACCATCAGTGCTTTTCCTCAGTCTCTGAGTCTTACCACCCCAGGATGGACTCTGAATAAAGGTTAGGGTAAGTGGAGAAGTCAGGAATTCTTATGTCTGCAGTATACTGCTGCCTGGAGTGTTTTTTTTT